>NC_052335.1:35941358-35976358 GCF_016432855.1 Salvelinus namaycush
TGTGGTGGAAGATTGTGATGGAATGATGGTGATGAATTATGGTGATGAAATGATGATGATGGTGATGGAATGATGGGTGATGGAAGATTGTGTGATGGATGATGTGGTAATGGCATGATGGTGATAGAATTATGTGAGTGATGAATGAGGGGTGGATGATGGTGATGGGGTGGTGTGTGATGGATGATGGTGAAGGTGATGGGAAGGTGGAGGAAAGATAGTGAAGAATGATGCTGATGGTGATGGAATGATTGTGATGGAATGATGGTAATGGAATGTTGATGATGCTGATTTAATGGTGGAGATGGTGGTAGAATGATGGGAATGGAATGTTGGTGATGGTATGGTGGTGAGAATGATGGTGATTTGTGTTGATGATGATGTTGAGGATGATGGTGTGTTGGTGATGTTAGTAGAATGATGATGTGGTGGTGATATAATGATGGTGTGTGATTGAATGAGTGATGATTGTGATTGTGATTGGAATGGTGGTGATGGTGTGATGGAATATAAATGATGGTGATGGAATGATGGTGATGGAATGATGTTGATGGAATTATGGTGATGGAATGGTGGTGATGATGATGGAATGATCATGATGGTGATGGAAGGATGGTGATGGAATGATGGTGATGGTGATGGATGATGGTGATGGAATGGTAGTGATGGAATCATGGTGATGGAATGATGGTGATGGAATGGTGGTGATGGAATGATGGTAAAGGTGATGGAATGATGGTGATGGAATGATGCTGATGGTGATGGAATGATGGTGATGGAATGATGGTGATGGAATGATGGTGGTTGGAATGATGGTGATGAAATTATGGTGATGGAATGGTGGTGGTGGTGATGGAATGATGGTGATGAAATGGTGGGGTTGGAATGATGGTGATGGAATGGTGGTGGTGAATGGTGGTGGTGGTGATGGAATGATGGGATGGAATGGTGGTGGTGGAATGATGGTGATGGTGATGGAATGATGGTGATGGAATGGTGGTGGTGGAATGGTGGTGGTGGTGGTGTTGAATGATGGTGATAGAATGGTGATGGAATGGTGGTGATGGAATGATGGTAAATGTGATGATGGTGATGGAATGATGGTGATGAAATGATGGTGATGGATGTGATGATGGGAATGGTGGTGGTGGAATGGTGGGTGGTGGTAGTGATGGAATGATGGTGGATGGAATGATGATGATGGAATGATGAGTGGTGATGGAATGATGTGATGGAATGGCGGGTGGTGTGAATGTGGTGGTGGTGATGGAATGATGGGATGAGAATGATGGTGATGGAATGATGGTGATGGAATGGTGATGGAATGGTGGTGATGGAATGATGGTGATGAAATGATGGTGATGGTAATGGATTGATGGTAAATGGAATGATGGTGATAGAATGGTGGTGATGGAATGGTGGTGATGGAATGATGATGATGGTGATGGACGGATGGTGATGGTAATGGAATGATGATGATGGTGATGGTGATGGAATGATGATGATGGAATGATGCTGATGGTGATGAAATGATGGTGATGGAATGATAGTGATGAAATGATGGTGATGGTGTTTGAATGATGGTGATGGAATGATGGGGATATATGGTGGTGATGGTGTTTGAATGATGGTGATGGAATGATGGGGATATAATGGTGTGATGGAATGATGATGATGGTGATGGAATGATGGTGATTGAATGATGGTGATGGAAGGTGGTGGTGGTGAAGGAATGGTGGTGATGGAATGGTGGTGATTTAATGATGATGATGGTGATGAATGGTGAGTGATGGTGATGAATGATGATGATGATTGGTGATGGAAGTGATGGTGATGGAATGATGATGATGGTGATGGAATGATGGTGATGGAATGATGGTGATGGGGATGATGGTGATGGAATGATAGTGATGAATGGTGGTGATGGAATGATGATGATGGATGGAATGATGGTGATGGAATGATGGTGATGATGGTAGGTGGTGGGAAGAATGATGATGAGGGAATGATGCTGATGGTGATGAAATGATGGTGATGGAATGATAGTGATGAAATGATGTGATGGTGATGAATGATGGTGATGGAATGTGGGGATATGGGATATAATGGTGGTGATTGGAATGATGATGATGGTGATGGAATGATGGTGGGAATGATGGTGATGGAATGGTGGTGATGGAATGATGGTGATGGAATGATGGTGGATGGAATGGATGGTGAGATGGAATGGTGGTGATGGACTGATGGTGATGAAATGATGGTGATGGTAATGGATTGATGGTAAATGGAATGATGGTGATAGAATGGTGGTGATGGAATGGTGGTGATGGAATGATGATGATGGTGATGGACGGATGGTGATGGTAATGGAATGATGATGATGGTGATGGTGATGGAATGATGATGATGGAGAATGATGTGATGGTGATATGAAATGATGTATGGAATGATAGTGATGAAATGATGGTGATGGTTGTATGGAATGATGGTGATGGAATGATGGTGGATGATGAATGGTAGGTGAATGGAATGATGATGATGGTGATGGGAATGATGGTGATGGAATGATGGTGATGGAGATGGATGGTGGATGGAGATGATGGTGATGGAATGATGGTGATTGGAATGGTGGGATGGGTGATGATGATGGGATGAATGATGGTGATGGAGAAATGGTGGGTGTGGTGAAGGAATGTGGATGGAATGGTGGTGATTATGATGTGATGGTGATGGAATGATGGTGATGGAATGGTGGTTGATGGTGAGGAATGATGATGATGATGGTGATGGAATGATGGTGATGGAATGGTGGTGATGGTGATGGAATGATGATGATGATGGTGATGGAGTGATGGAATGATGGTGATGGAATGATAGTGATGGAATGGTGGTGATGGAATGATGATGATGGCGATGGAATGATGGTGATGGAATGATGGTGATGGAATGGTGGTGATGGTGATGGAATGATGATGATGGAATGATGCTGATGGTGATGAAATGATGGTGATGGAATGATAGTGATGAAATGATGGTGATGGTGATTGAATGATGGTGATGGAATGATGGGGATATAATGGTGGTGATGGAATGATGATGATGGTGATGGAATGATGGTGATGGAATGATGGTGATGGAATGATGGTGATGGAATGGTGGTGGTTGTGATGGAATGATGGTGATGGAATGATGGTGATGGAATGGTGGTGGTGGTGAAGGAATGGTGGTGATGGAATGGTGGTGATTTAATGATGATGATGGTGATGGAATGATGGTGATGGAATGGTGGTGATGTTGATGGAATGATGATGATGATGGTGATGGAGTGATGGTGATGGAATGATGATGATGGTGATGGAATGATGGTGATGGAATGATGGTGATGGAATGGTGGTGATGGAATGATGGTGATGGAATGATGGAATGGTGGTGATGGAATGATGGTGATGGAATGATGGTGATGGATTGATGGTGGTGGTGATGGAATGATGGTGATGGAATGATGGTGATGGAATGGTGGTGGTGGAATGATGGTGATGGAATGATGGTGGTGGTGATGGAATGATGGTGATGGAATGATGGTGATGGAATGGTGGTGGTGGTGATGGAATGGTGGTGATGGAATGACGGTGATTAATTGATGGTGATTGAATGATGGTGATGGAATGTTGGTGATGGAATGATGGTGATGGAATGATGGTGATGGAATGATGGTGATGGATTGGTGGTGGTGATGGAATGGTGGTGGTGGAATGATGTTGATGGAAATGATGATGATGGTGATGGATGATGATGATGGAATGGTGGTGATGGAATCATGGTGATGGAATGAAGGTGATGAAATGGTGGTGATGGAATGATGATGATGGTGATGGAATGATGGTGATGCAATGATGGTAATGGAATGATGGTGATGGAATAATGATGGAATGGTGGTGGTGGATTGATGGTGATGAAATTATGGTGATGGTGATGGAATAATGGTGATGGAATGATGGTGATATAATGGTGGTGTAGGAATGGTGGTGATGGAATGGTGATGATGGTGATGGACGTATGGTGATGGAATGGTGGTGATGGAATGATGGTGATGGAATGATGGTGATGGAATGGTGGTGATGGTGATGGAATGATGATGATGGAATGATGGTGGTGGAATGGTGGAGATGGATTGATAGTGATGGAATGATGGTGATGGCATGATGGTGACAGTGATTGAAAGATGGTGATGGAATGATGCTAATGGTGATGGAATGGTGATGGAATGGTGGTGATAGAATGATGGTGATGGAATGATGGTGATGGAGTGATGATGATGGAATGATGCTGATGGTGATGTATGATGGTGATGGAATGATGGTGATGGAATGATGGTGATGAATTATGGTGATGAAATGATGATGATGGTGATGGAATGATGGTGATGGAATGATGGTGATGGCATGATGGTAATGGCATGATGGTGATAGAATTATGTTGATGGTGATGGAATGATGGTGGTGGCATGATGGTGATGGCATGATGGTGAAGGTGATGGAAAGATAGTGATAGAATGATGCTGATGGTGATGGAATGATTGTGATGGAATGATGGTAATGGAATGATTATGATGCTGATTTAATGGTGGAGATGGTGATAGAATGATGGGAATGGAATGTTGGTGATGGAATGGTGGTGATGGAATGATGGTGATGATTGATGATGATGGTGATGGACTGATGGTGTTGGTGATAGAATGATGATGTTGGTGATATAATGATGGTGATTGAATGATGATGATTGTGATGGAATGGTGGTGATGGTGATGGAATGATGGTGATGGAATGATGTTGATGGAATTATGGTGATGGAATGGTGGTGATGATGATGGAATGATCATGATGGTGATGGAAGGATGGTGATGGAATCATGGTGATGGTGATGGAATGATGGTGATGGAATGGTGGTGATGGAATGATGGTAAAGGTGATGGAATGATGGTGATGGAATGATGCTGATGGTGATGGAATGATGGTGATGGAATGATGGTGATGGAATGATGGTGTTGGAATGATGGTGATGAAATTATGGTGATGGAATGGTGGTGGTGGTGATGGAATGATGGTGATGAAATGGTGGTGGTGGAATGATGGTGATGGAATGGTGGTGGTGGAATGGTGGTGGTGGTGATGGAATGATGGTGATGGAATGGTGGTGGTGGAATGATGGTGGTGGTGATGGAATGATGGTGATGGAATGGTGGTGGTGGAATGGTGGTGGTGGTGGTGATGAATGATGGTGATGGAATGGTGATGGAATGGTGATGGAATGGTGGTGATGGAATGATGGTAAATGTGATGATGGTGATGGAATGATGGTGATGAAATGATGGTGATGGAATGGTGGTGATGGAATGATGATGATGGAATGGTGGTGGTGGAATGGTGGTGGTGGTAGTGATGGAATGATGGTGATGGAATGATGGTGATGGAATGATGGTGATGGAATGATGGTGATGGAATGATGGTGATGGAATGGCGGTGGTGGAATGGTGGTGGTGATGGAATGATGATGATGGTGATGGAATGATGGTGATGGAATGGTGATGGAATGGTGGTGATGGAATGATGGTGATGAAATGATGGTGATGGTAATGGATTGATGGTAAATGGAATGATGGTGATGGAATGGTGGTGATGGAATGATGATGATGGTGATGGACGGATGGTGATGGAATGATGGTGATGGAATGGTGGTGATGGTGATGGAATGATGATGATGGAATGATGCTGATGGTGATGAAATGATGGTGATGGAATGATAGTGATGAAATGATGGTGATGGTGATTGAATGATGGTGATGGAATGATGGGGATATAATGGTGGTGATGGAATGATGATGATGGTGATGGAATGATGGTGATGGAATGATGGTGATGGAATGGTGGTGATGGAATGATGGTGATGGAATGATGGTGATGGAATGGTGGTGGTGGTGAAGGAATGGTGGTGATGGAATGGTGGTGATTTAATGATGATGATGGAATGGTGGTGATGGTGATGGAATGATGATGATGATGGTGATGGAATGATGGTGATGGAATGATGATGATGGTGATGGAATGATGGTGATGGAATGATGGTGATGGAATGATAGTGATGGTGATGGACTGATGGTGATGGTGATGGAATGGTGATGGAATGGTGGTAATGGAATGATGGTGATGGAATGATGATGATGGAATGATGGTGATGGAGTGATGATGATGGAATGATGCTGATAATGATGGTGATGGAATGATGGTGATGGAGTGATGGTGATGGAATGATGGTGATGGAATGATGGTGATGGAATGATGATGATGGTGATGGAATGATGATGATGGTGATGGAATGATTGTGATGGTATGGTGGTGATGGAATGATGGTGATGGCATTGATGGTGATGGCATGATGGTGAATGTGATGGAAAGATAGTGATAGAATGATGCTGATGGTGATGGAATGTTGGTGATGGAATGATGGTGATGGAATGATTATGATGCTGATGGAATGATGGAGATGGTGATGGAATGGTGGTGATGGTGATGGAATGGTGGTGATGGGATGGTGGTGATGGAATGATTGTGATGGTATGGTGGTGATGGAATGGTGGTGATGGATGGGGTGATGGAATGGTGGTGGTGGTGATGGAATGGTGATGATGGTGATGGTGATGGAATGATGGTGATGGGATGATGGTGATTGAATGGTGTGATGGACTGATGGTGATGGAATGATGGTGATGGAATGGTGATGGAAGGGTGGTAATGGAATGATGGTGATGGAATGATGATGATGGTGATGGAATGATGGTGATGGAGTGACGATGATGGAATGATGCCGATAATGATGGTGATGGAATGATGGTGATGGTGATGGAATGGTGATGGAATGGTGGTAATGGAATGATGGTGATGGAATGATGATGATGGAATGATGGTGATGGAGTGATGATGATGGAATGATGCTGATAATGATGGTGATGGAATGATGGTGATGGAATGATGATGATGGTGATGGAATGATTGTGATGGTATGGTGGTGATGGAATGATGGTGATGGCATTGATGGTGATGGCATGATGGTGAATGTGATGGAAAGATAGTGATAGAATGATGCTGATGGTGATGGAATGTTGGTGATGGAATGATTATGATGCTGATGGAATGAGGGAGATGGTGATGGAATGGTGGTGATGGTGATGGAATGGTGGTGATGGAATGGTGGTGATGGAATGATTGTGATGGTATGGTGGTGATGGAATGGTGTTGATGAATGGGGTGATGGAATGGTGGTGGTGGTGATGGAATGGTGGTGATGGAATGATTGTGATGGTATGGTGGTGATGGAATGATGGTGATGGCATTGATGGTGATGGCATGATGGTGAAAGTGATGGAAAGATAGTGATAGAATGATGCTGATGGTGATGGAATGTTGGTGATGTAATGATGGTGATGGAATGATTATGATGCTGATGGAATGATGGAGATGGTGATGGAATGGTGGTGATGGTGATGGAATGATGGTGATGGAATGATAATGAAGGTGATGGAATGGTGGTGATGGATGGTGGTGATGGAATGATGATGGTGGAATGGTTTGTTTTCCATGTAGACAAGGAGAGGAGTAAGGGGCTAGAAGGCCTGAAACAAAAAGGCAGCAAGGGAAACTCACCACTGTCCTGTGTAAGGTAATGTAGTAAAATCGCAGCATCATTGAGAGGAATGGCACAAACCTGATACCAGTGGTGTGAAGTACTTGATTAAAAAATACTTTAAAGTACTACTTAAGTCGTTTTTGTGGGTAACTGTACTTTAATATTTATATTTTTGACAAATTTTACTTTCACTTCACTACATTCCTAAATATTTGTTTTACTTTTTACTCCGAGAAGCACCCTTCACATTTTGAAAGGTTGGCAGGACAGAAAATGGTCCAATTCACGCACTTCTCAAGAGAACATCCCTGGTCATCCCTACCGCCTCTGATCTGGAGGACTCACTAAACAGAGAACATCCCTGGTCATCCCTACCGCCTCTGATCTGGAGGACTCACTAAACAGAGAACATCCCTGGTCATCCCTACTGCCTCTGATCTGGAGGACTCACTAAATGGAGAACATCCCTGGTCATCCCTACTGCCTCTGATCTGGTGGACTCACTAAACAGAGAACATCCCTGGTCATCTACTGCCTCTGATCTGGAGGACTCACTAAATAGAGAACATCCCTGGTCATCCCTACCGTCTCTGATCTGGAGGACTCACTAAACAGAGAACATCCCTGGTCATCCCTACTGCCTCTGATCTGGAGGACTCACTAAACAGAGAACATCCCTGGTCATCCCTACTGCCTCTGATCTGGAGGACTCACTAAATAGAGAACATCCCTGGTCATCCCTACTGCCTCTGATCTGGAGGACTCTCTAAACAGAGAACATCCCTGGTCATCCCTACTGTCTCTGATCTGGAGGACTCACTAAACAGAGAACTTCCCTGGTCATCCCTACTGCCTCTGATCTGGAGGACTCACTAAACAGAGAACATCCCTGGTCATCCCTACTGCCTCTGATCTGGAGGACTCACTAAACAGAGAACATCCCTGGTCATCCCTACTGCCTCTGATCTGGAGGACTCGCTAAACAGAGAACATCCCTGCTCATCTACTGCCTCTGATCTGGAGGACTCACTAAACAGAGAACATCCCTGGTCATCCCATCCGCCTCTGATCTGGTGGACTCACTAAACAGAGAACATCCCTGGTCATCCCTACCGTCTCTGATCTGGAGGACTCACTAAACAGAGAACATCCCTGGTCATCCCTACTGCCTCTGATCTGGAGGACTCACTAAACAGAGAACATCCCTGGTCATCCCTACTGCCTCTGATCTGGAGGACTCACTAAATAGAGAACATCCCTGGTCATCCCTACTGCCTCTGATCTGGAGGACTCTCTAAACAGAGAACATCCCTGGTCATCCCTACTGTCTCTGATCTGGAGGACTCACTAAACAGAGAACTTCCCTGGTCATCCCTACTGCCTCTGATCTGGAGGACTCACTAAACAGAGAACATCCCTGGTCATCCCTACTGCCTCTGATCTGGAGGACTCACTAAACAGAGAACATCCCTGGTCATCCCTACTGCCTCTGATCTGGAGGACTCGCTAAACAGAGAACATCCCTGCTCATCTACTGCCTCTGATCTGGAGGACTCACTAAACAGAGAACATCCCTGGTCATCCCATCCGCCTCTGATCTGGTGGACTCACTAAACAGAGAACATCCCTGGTCATCCCTACCTAGATAGCTGTAGAACATAACAGAACATAGCCAGATAGCTGTAGAACATAACAGAACATAGCCAGATAGCTGTAGAACATAACAGAACATAGCCAGGTAGCTGTAGAACATAACAGAACATAGCCAGATAGCTGTAGAACATAACAGAACATAGCCAGATAGCTGTAGAACATAACAGAACATAGCCAGATAGCTGTAGAACTTAACAGAACATAGCCAGATAGCTGTAGAACATAACAGAACATAGCCAGGTAGCTGTAGAACATAACAGAACATAGCCAGGTAGCTGTAGAACATAACAGAACATAGCCAGATAGCTGTAGAACATAACAGAACATAGCCTGATAGCTGTAGAACATAACAGAACATAGCCAGATAGCTGTAGAACATAACAGAACATAGCCAGGTAGCTGTAGAACTTAACAGAACATAGCCTGATAGCTGTAGTGAAGTCACCAGGTCACTTGTAATGTGCAGGGTGGTGGAAATGGGTTGTGGAATTGCAAACAACATGCTCACTGTCTTTAACCATTCTGATTCCAATGTTTGTGTTTTTCCAGGAAGTGGCGTGAGTTCTTGGAAGCTATATGTTAATGTCCTACAGTCAGAGGTCATGTAAAGACAAACCTTACAGTTTAAAGGATGTCCTATTGTTTTGCTTCTAGATTTTGCTACGGTTTTCTCTGTTCTCTTTAATTCTAAATGTAGTCTTATTTCTTACAATGCAGTTGGGATTCAATCGAAGGCATGTTGTCGACAAGGGCACTGGACTGTCGACAATGTACCCTTAAAATGGCAATTTCCCTGATTTTAGCGGAGATCACATTCATGATAACTGCTGTGAATGTTGGCGTAAATTGCCAACAGTGCGCAGGTCGACAACGCATCTTTGATTGAATCCCGGCCTGTGTCTGTCTGCTATTGATTTTAAAACCACTTAGTAGACATGTGGCATTAGCCAGAGGATACCTTGTTCGCCTACAGTCACACCAACCTTCATTAACATGGTGGCCCTGACCCCATATCACCCCAATTTACACATATATTACTGCCATCACTCTCCCTGCTAAGCTGAGGAAAATGCACGCTCACACACGCACGTACACACACACACACACACACACACACACACACACACACACACACACACACACACACACACACACACACACACACACACAGCAACACCAACCCCTGAGGCTGCCCCTGAAGCTCTGTGTTAAAGCAGTCCAGCTACACAGACAAACAGAAGCCATGTTGGTTGTATTTTGTTAGGATCCTCATTAGCTTTTGCGAAAACAGGCAGCTTCTCTTCCTTGTGTCCACACACACAACATGAAACATGACAAAATACTGAGCATTAATAGACAAGAACAGCTCAAAGACAGAACTACCTACATTTTAAAAAAGGCACACGTATCCTACATATTAATACATATACACAAACTATCCAGGTCAAATAGGGGAGAGACGTTGTGAGGTGTTGCTTTATCTGTTATTTGAATCCAGGTTTGCTGTTTATTTTAGCAATATGAGATGGAAGGAATTTCCATGCAATAATGGGTCTATATAATACTATACACTTTCTTGAATTTGTTCTGAATATTGGGACTTTGAAAATACTACAATGACGCCAGAGGAGATGGTTTATTTATTTCAGCTTCTATTTCTTTCATCACATTCCCAGTGGGTCTGTCATGGCCGTTGTAAGGAGGAGACCAAGGTGCAGCGTGGTAAGCGTACATTCTTCTTTATTTAGGAATGAACACTGAACAAACAAACAAAATAACAAAACGAACCGTGAAGCTAATATGAGTAGTGCTGACAGGCAACTAAACATAGAACAAGAACCCACGAACACCAAAAGGAAAATGTCTACCTAAATATGATCCCCAATCAGAGACAACGATAAACAGCTGCCTCTGATTGGGAACCATATCAGGCCACCATAGACATACAAATACCTACAAAAACCCTAGACTTACAAAAAACCCTATACAATACAAAAACTAACGTACCCACCCTAGTCACACCCTGACCTAACCAAAATATAAAGAAAACAGAGATATCTCAGGTCAGGGCGTGACAGGGTCAGAAGTTTACATACACTCAATTAGTATTTGGTAGCATTGCCTTTAAATTGTTTAACTTGGGTCAAACGTTTCGGGTAGCCTTCCACAAGCTTACCACAATAAGTTGGGTGAATTTTGGCCCATTCCTCCTGACAGAGCTGGTGTAACTGAGTCAGGTTTGTAGGCCTCCTTGCTCGCACACACTTTTTCAGTTCTTCCCACAAATGTTCTATAGGATTGAGGTCAGGGCTTTGTGATGGCCACTCCAATACCTTGACTTTGTTGTCCTTAACCCATTTTGCAACAACTTCGGAAGTATGCTTGGGGTCATTGTCCATTTGGAAGACCCATTTGCGG
The DNA here is from genome assembly GCF_016432855.1 of Salvelinus namaycush. Lineage (NCBI taxonomy): Eukaryota > Metazoa > Chordata > Actinopteri > Salmoniformes > Salmonidae > Salvelinus > Salvelinus namaycush. Next base: position 35,953,110 of record NC_052335.1, read on the forward strand.
CCAAGCTTTAACTTCCTGACTGATGTCTTGAGATGTTGCTTCAATATATCCACATCATTTTCCATCTATTTTGTGAAGTGCACCAGTCCCTCCTGCAGCAAAGCACCCAGACAATGTGATGCTGCCACCCCCGTGCTTCACGGTTGGGATGGTGTTCTTCGGCTTGCAAGCCTCCCCATTTTTCCTCCAAACATAACGATGGTCATTATGGCCAAACAGTTCTATTTTTGTTTCATCAGACCAGAGGACATTTCTCCAAAAAGTACAATCTTTGTCCCCATGTGCAGTTGCAAACTGTAGTCTGGCTTTTTTATGGAGGTTTTGGAGCAGTGGCTTCTTCCTTGCTGAGCGGTCTTTCAGGTTTTCAATATAGGACTCGTTTTACTGTGGATATAGATACATTTGTACCTGTTTCCTCCAGCATCTTCACAAGGTCCTTTGCTGTTGTTCTGGGATTGATTTGCACTTTTCGCACCAAAGTATGTTCATCTCTAGAAGACAGAACGCGCCTCCTTCCTGAGCGGTATGGCGGCTGCGTGGTCCCATGGTGTTTAAACGTGCGTACTATTGTTTGTGCAGATGAACGTGGTACCTTCAGGCATTTGGAAATTGCTCCCAGGGATGAACAAGACTTGTGGAGGTCTACAATTTTTTTCTGAGGTCTTGGCTGATTTCTTCAGATTTTCCCATGATGTCAAGCAAAAGAGGCCCTGAGTTTCAGGTAGGCCTTGAAATACATCCACAAGTACACCTCCACAGGTACACCTCCAAATGACTCAAATTATGTTAATTAGCCGATCAGAAGCTTCTTAAGTCATGACTTAATTTTCTGGATTCATCAAGTTGTTTAAAGGCACAGTCAACTTGTTGTATGTAAACTTCTGACCCACTGGAATTGTGATACAGTGCATTATAAGTGAAATAATCTGTCTGTAAACAATTGTTGGAAAAATGACTTGTGTCATGCACAAAGTAGATGTCCTCAACGACTTGCCAAAACTATAGTTTGTTAACAAGAAACTTGTGGAGTGGTTGAAAAACGAGTTTTAATGACTCCAACCTAAGTGTATGTAAACTTCCGACTTCAAATGTATATCTTCCTCAATGAAGAATTAATACATGGCCTGTATTATAATAGACATGGCCTGTAGACCTGGCCTGTATTAAGCTGAAGCCGTGCCCATAAGAGGAAATAACTTATCCTTGCCATGAAAGCGGCCAGAATACCGACGGGTTTGCTGCTTCAACCCCGCAGGACACTTATATATATACCCGCTGAATGTATATATCTTTTATCTTGCTTTGATTGTTCTTTTCCATATTATGTCTATCTCTGATAAGCTACCCAGGAAAGGGCTGAAAACAGCCCATATTAATATATGTAGACTTAGAAATAAGGTTAATGAAATCAATAACTTGCCAACATCAGATAACATTCATATATTAGCCATTTCTGACACTTAGATATGTCGTACAATTGGCTCATTCATCCCCCTCCTCTCCCCCGCTGTAACTATTCCCCAGGTCATTGCTGTAAATGAGAATGTGCTCCCAGTCAACATTCCTGGTCAAATAAGGGATGAATAAAAACAAGGATATAACATCTACAGAAAAGACATGAATGCCTATGGGGGAGGTGTTGCTGTATATATTCAGAGCCACATCCCTGTAATGCTTAGAGAAGATCTTATATCATGTGTTAATGAAGTGTTGTGGTTGATTCTTCACCTGGCACGTTTTCTTTTAGCGTGTTGCTATAGGCCACCAAGTGCTAACAGTCAGTATATAAATCATATGTGTGAAATGCGTGATAGGTGTACTTTAATGGGGACCTGAATATTGACTGGTTTTCATCAAGCTGTCCACTCAAGAGGAAGCTTCTCACTGTAACCAGCGCCTGTAATCTGGTTCAGGTAATCAGTCTGAACACTACAGGAACAAGATCTTGATGAGGAATTGAAAAACTGTATGATTAAAAGAGATGGGGAAAAGGAGTGGTTAATAAGTCTGGCTGCACATCTGATTGGCTGACTTAGTGCAAATTGAGAAATGATGTGACTAAACTCAACAAAAAGAAGAAGAAACTGTATTATGAAGCCAAGATCAATGATATAAAGAATGATGGAAAAAAACATTGCAGGACATTACATTCAATTATGGGCAGAAAGACAAATTCAAATCCATCTTTCATCGAATCAGATGACTTATTCTTCACAAAACCATTTGATGTTGCCAATTATTTAATGATTACTTCATTGGCAAAGTGGGCAAACTTAGGCAGGAAATGCCAACAACGTACAGTGAGCCATCGTACTCATGCATTAAAAACAAATAATGAAAGAAAAGCATTGAAAGTTAGAATTTTGTAAAGTTATCGATCAATAATGATAAACATCCTGGCACTGACAACTTAGATGGAAAGCTACTGAGGATGGTGGCTGACTCCTATAGCCACTCCTGTCTGTCATGACTTTAATCTGAGCCTAGAGGAAAGTCTTTGTCCTCAGGCCTGGAGGGAAGCCAAAGTCATTCCGTTACCCAAGAGTGGTAAAATGGCCATTACTGTTTCTAAGAGCCGCCAGCTCTTAGCAAACTGTTTGACCAAATACAATGCTATTTCTCTGTAAACAAATTAACAATAGACGTTCAGCACGCTTATAGAGAAGGGCACTCAACATGTACTGTCACTCAACACTGACACAAGTGACTGGTAATTGGTTGAAAGAAATTGATATTAAGAAGATTGTGGGAGCTGTACAGTCATATTTCAGTGCAGCCTTTGGTATTATTGACCATAACCTGGTGTTGAGAAAACGTAAGCGTAATGGCTTTTCGACCTCGGGGATTCAGAGCTATCTAGCTAAATAAACTCAGAGGGTTTTCTTTAATGGAAGCTTCTCTAATGTCAAACATGTGAGGTGTCAACTCCAGTAAGGCTAGCTGTCGCTATTGGCATAGGCTAACGGCTATCCTGATAAAATAAATCAATCCTCAACCCTATCGAACACCTTTGGGAGGAATTGGAATGTTGACTGCAGCAATGTTCCAACATCTAGTGGAAAACCTTCCCAGAAGAGTGGAGGCTGTTATAGCAGCAAAGGGGGGACCAACTCCATATTAATGCCCATGATTTTGGAATGAGATGATCGACGAGCAGATGTCCACATACTAGTTTACAATGAACAGTACATGGCCCAACGAACAGTCGGGGGTGGTGAATAGTCTATTTTATGTGCTATATCAGATATGAAAATATGTCGGTATTAAATGCAATCCTTTTCGATTTAAAAAATATATATACTTTTTTGTTGTTGTACTTTTTACCTGTTTTTCATAAATTCCAATTGGTAGGACTCTGGAGAGGTGAAGGTTGAGAGCCATGCGTCCTCTGAAACACGACACTGCCAAGCCGCACTGCGTCAGAGGAAACACCATACAGCTGACAATCACAGCCAGCTCGCAGGTGCTCGGCCCGCCACAAGGAGGCGCTAGAGTGCGATGGGACAAGGAAATCCTGGCCGGCCAAACCCTCCACTAACCCGGACGACGATGGGCCAATTGTACGTCACCTAATGGGTCTCACAGTCACGGCTGACTTAGACACAGCCTAGGATCAGACCTGGGTCTGTAGTGACGCCTCAAGCACTGCTATTCAGTGTCTTGGACCGCTGCGCCACTCGGGAAGCTATCTTTTTCAATTGTATTCTATAATATTATATTTGGTGAATCTTCAAGCATATTCAAGCTATCAAAGAAGTGCGGAAGATGTCTGAAATTATGCGTAAAGGCACATAGCTTTCTGTAAGGATAAGCGAGGCCAATGTCCAATATATTGTAGTCTATTGTCCAATATATTGTGGTAAGGGTAATGGCGGACTGAAGGGATTTATGTAGAGCACCTCAAGATAAAACATAATATTCGAAATATCTGCTAAATTAGACTAAAATATTAGCACTACTTAATCTGGTGAGTGATAACCTTCAATCTGGACAATAACACAAAACAAATCCTAAAACTAGAGACATTTATCGACAAATATTACGAAAACAGGCAACAACCAAACATGACGGAGAGTAAGACAGGGGAACCGATTACAAAACGAAAACGTGACTCTTCTACAGACACTGATGACTTAATATTCTCACCACCGGGAATGGTAAAGGTCGAAACCGATCTGTTAAAATCAATAAATGACAAACTGGGTATACTTGAATTAGTTAGTAAGGATATAAAAGAGTTGAAGGCAAGCCTAGAGATGAGTGATGAAAAAGCTGCGACATTGGAGAAGCAAACACACGCGCTAAAAGGGACAGTCAATAAGATTGAAACCGAAATGAATGGAATTAAAAAGGAGAACACCGTTCTGAAGGAAACCTTACTAGACATACAAACTAGATCCATGAGAGAGAATTTGGTACTTACAGGTATCCAAGAAAAAGAAGGAGAAGTTCCTGAATCTATAGTTAGAGAGTTCCTCCTTACAGCGCTTCAGATTCCACGCGAAGTTATCGACAAAATCCAACTTGAACGCGTTCACCGCTTCGGACAGAGAGGGCAGAGGTACGAACGCCCAATCGTTGCCAAATTTGCTTCATTTAAAGATAAAATAATGGTTAAAAGCCTGGGTAAAAGACTTGCTGGGACCAAAATTGGCATGAATGATCAGTTTCCGAAGGAAATAGCAGAACGGCGCAAAGTTCTGTATCCAATTTTCAAAGAAAATAGATTAAAAGCGAAACGAGTAGCTCTCGTCGTTGATAAACTATATATTGATAACCAGTTGTTCAGAGACACAAAGACTACTCCATGGTTATTTTAAAAATTACAAAGTTCTCATAGACGAGGGAAATAAACACAATTCAAGCCCGGTTACTGATTGTAACAATACAATAAAAAATATAGCTTTTCTATAAATCTTCACATATAACTAATTGAACACACAAGCACTAATTCAACATAGTGAAGATAAAAACTAAGTAAACAGAAGGCACAGTATGTGTGGATGGTATGGTTTGTGTTTATTTTTTATTTTATTTGTTATGTTTGGAAAGTTGAGTGAGTGAGTAATGAAATGGTTGCATATCCCAGAGCCAATGTATTGCTGTGAGCCGGGTATGAGAGGGCTTTCAATGTTGTTCAGATGATGGATATACCTTTATAATGAATTATACGTCTTATTTATTTATTGTCCTATCATGGAGAACTACATTTTTTATTTATTTTTTTATAAATTATATCTAATTATTTATTATCCTATTTTAATGGTACGGTCCATGGCACTATACCCTAGACACCCACCTGAATGACCCAGATACTAAGGAGAAGTCCCTAACTGTTTTATGTGCCCGCTGTAAGCGGTCTGTATGCAGCTAAAATGAGGTCAGAGACCAAGAGCAGCACTGCCCCCTCAAGATTCTGAGCCTGCTTGGCAGGGTTGGTCCTGCAAAGCCAAAGCCCCATAAAGGGAGAGCATAATATACAAGGAAATTCTCAAAGCTGCTAATGAGAACCTTGACGACCTTGTACCTAGCCGGTGGGGATTCCGGTGGGGTGCCCCCACCCAGGCAGTGGCAGTGCTGGCAACACTAGCTGCAGTAACCCATGGGGAGGGGGTCACACTCGGACATTCAGAGAGGGGGTATATTATTGTGGCCCTGGCGGCACAAAATCAAAGTCGGACTGCATGGAGATGCGTGGGGACATGGTCATGACGGGTGGCCGTATTGTGGGTGTTTCAGGAATAAGGTGTACATTTGACCTCCATTATCTAGGATATGACAATGGTAAATAAATCTCTCAATTTTTGCTAATTTTTTGTGCGGTCTTGCAGGCCTTCTCATGCAGCTGCAACTGCAAGTGCATTTGTAAATCATGACCCATCTTGAGTTGGGCTCTGGGATGGTGCAATTGTTGAGAAAGTGAGCTTATGGTTGTGTGGGGGTAAGGGCTGAGTGTGTGTGGGTGTATGTGTGTATCCCACAACTGTTGCGAAGGAAGAAGTAAAAGATGTTAGGGACAATAGAGGATGATCCACAGATATATATAATACAAATCGAGGTGAGGGCAATGGAAATGCATATGGTAATTGATCTTCTTCAATTCGGTAAATGGCACTGTATGCTCTTTTCAAAGAATGGATCCCAGTCAGTTCAGGGCTATGGGATACAGGGGGTCGAGGGTGGTCTACCGGGCATTGGGATGACAAGCCATCTCGAGATGAGGCCTTTTAGCGGGTGGAATAGTAGGGACCAATTGGAGGTTTACTTAGTAGAAATGCAAATATCATGGTACAACTATATAGACACTCAATCATTATGTTACTTTTTAATAGTACGTTTACAAAAATATATTCTGATTAAAAGAATGAAAGGTGTGTCTCATTATGGTAAGTGGTGAAATAAGTATAGCCAGTTACAATTGTAATGGCTTAGCAGATAATAAGAAAAGACGATCAGTATTTACCTGGCTAAAAGAGAAGGATTATAATATCTATTGTTTACAGGAAACCCATTCAACAGTTTTAGATGAAGTTTTGTGGAAAAAGAACTGGGGGGGCAAAATATATTTCTCCCATGGGCAAAGAAATTCAAAAGGGGTGATGGTTTTAATTAACAATAATTTTGATCCAAATGTGCAAATTGTCCAAACAGATCCGCAAGGTAGATGGATTATTTTAAATATGTTATTGGACAATAAACAAATATGGCTTGTTAACCTATACGGTCCGAATAATGATGATCCAAGCTTCTTTGAAAATATATATAAGAATTTATCAACTCTACAAGCAACACTAGACTCTATTATTATAGTGGGAGATTTTAATACGGTCTTAAATACCTCTATAGACCGGAAAGGAAATCACACTACAAACTATCACCCTCAGGCACTTAAGGAAATCATGAATGTCATGGATATATTGGAATTAGTGGATATATGGAGACTTAAATACCCTGATTTAGTGAGATATACATGGCGGAGGCTGAATCAAGCTAGTCGTCTTGACTACTTTCTTATACCATTCTCTCTGGCACCAAAAGTTAAAAAAGTGTTGATAGGGGACAGAATGCGGTCGGATCATCACATAATTGGCATATATATTTCTCTTACAGAATTTCCACGTGGGCGAGGATATTGGAAATTTAATCAAAGTCTACTAGATGATAAATTGTTTAGAACTAGGACAGAAGATTTTATAACTGACTTTTTCAGACATAACATAGGTACAGCAGATCCCCTTATTGTATGGGACACTTTTAAGTGTGCCTTTAGAGGCCATGCAATTCAGTACTCATCTATAAAACAAAGGGAATTTAGATCAAAAGAGTCCATATTAACAAAGGAAATTGAAGGACTAACAGTACAGTTAGATAGCAATAAAAACGGTACCATAGAGGCACAGAATAAGTTAGAGGAAAAACAAAAAGAAATGGAGGAACTTATTCAAGAAAGATCCAGTGTAATATATTATAAAAATAAAGCGAACTGGATGGAATATGGGGAAAAATGCACCAAATTCTTTTTCAATCTTCAATATAGAAATGCTACCAAAAAAAATGTATTAAAACTTGTTACAAATGATGGAGTCACGCATGATTCACCAAATGATATTTTGAAAGAGGAAGTAAAGTACTTTAAGAATATGTTTTCGTTTCAGGCTCCTCCATCTCCACTAACTGAAACTAATTGTATGGATTTTTTTCCTATTAATAATGTAAAATTAACATCTGTACAGAAAGACTCATGTGAAGGCCAAATTACAGAGGAGGAACTGCTTGATGCAATTGGGGCCTTTAAGGATGGGAAAACTCCAGGGCTGGATGGCATACCAGTGGAAGTATACAAAACTTTTTTTGATATACTCAAAGGACCATTATTAGCTTGTTTTAACCACTCCTATATAAATGGTAGATTATCAGACACGCAACAAGAAGGTCTGATATCGTTATTACTGAAACAGGACCCAAGTGGTATATATAAAGATCCAGTCCAATTAAAAAATTGGAGACCTCTTACACTTCAGTGTTGTGATGCAAAAATCCTAGCAAAATGCTTGGCGCATAGAATAAAAAAAGTTTTGTCAGATATTATTCATCCTAATCAGACAGGTTTTTTACATGGACGATACATTGGAGATAATATAAGGCAAGTACTGGAAACAATAGAACACTATGAAATATCGGGGACACCAGGTCTGGTTTTCATAGCTGATTTTGAAAAGGCTTTTGATAAAGTACGACTGGAGTTTATATATAAATGCCTAGAATATTTCAATTTTGGGGAATCTCTTATAAAATGGGTTAAAATTATGTATAGTAACCCTAGGTGTAAAATAGTAAATAATGGCTACATCTCAGAAAGTTTTAAACTATCTAGAGGAGTAAAACAAGGTTGTCCACTATCGGCATATCTATTTATTATTGCCATCGAAATGTTAGCTGTTAAAATTAGATCAAACATTAATATTAATGGATTAGAAATCCGTGGCTTAAAAACTAAGGTGTCATTGTACGCTGATGATTCATGTTTTCTTTTAAAACCACAACTAGAGTCTCTCCACGGCCTCATAGAGGATCTAGATACCTTTGCTATCCTCTCTGGATTAAAACCAAATTATGATAAATGTACCATATTACGTATTGGATCACTAAAAAATACACATTTTATATTGCCATGTAGTTTACCAATTAAATGGTCTGACGGAGATGTGGACATACTCGGTATAAAAATCCCAAAAGAAAGAAATGATCTCACTCCAATAAATTTTTATAGAAAGTTAGCAAAAATAGATAAGATCTTGCTACCATGGAAAGGAAAATACTTGTCTATTTGTGGAAAAATCACCCTGATTAACTCTTTAGTCATATCACAGTTTACCTATTTGCTTATGGTTTTGCCTACACCTAGTGACCTGCTTTTTAAATTATATGAACAAAAAATATTCCATTTTATTTGGAACGGCAAGCCAGATAAAATTAAAAGGGCCTATTTATATAACGAATATGAATTCGGAGGGCAGAAATTATTAAATATTAAAGCATTAGACCTCTCACTAAAGGCATCAGTCATACAAAAGTTATACTTAAATCCAAACTGGTTCTCTAGTAAATTGGTACGAATGTCTCATCCTATGTTCAAGAAGGGCCTTTTTCCCTTTATTCAGATTACACCTGCTCACTTTCGGTTGTTTGAAAAGGAAATAATCTCCAAAATATCCTTATTTTTTAAACAAGCCTTAGAAAGTTGGTTGCAATTTCAGTTTAATCCACCTGAAAGGACGGAACAAATAGTACAACAAATATTGTGGTTAAATTCAAATATAGTAATTGATAAAAAAACTGTATTTATCGAAGAAATGTTTAAAAAAGGTATAATTTTTGTGAATGATATCATAAATAGGACTGGTGGAGTTATGTCACACATGCAGCTAACACAGACATATGGAAATGTCTGCTCTACCCAAAATTACAACCAATTAATTGCAGCATTACCACAAAAATGGAAGAGGCAAGTAGAAGGGGAAAAAAGTAAGGAACTTGTATGTCGGCCCTGTATTAAAGAACATAAATGGTTAAAGAAAAGTGTGATAAATAAAAACATATACCAATTTCATTTAAGGACCAAAAAACTGACAGCTGTGCCATATAAATTGCAAAATAGTTGGGAAGAGATTTTCGATGTACCCATTCCATGGCACATGGTTTATGAATTGATACGCAAAACAACGCCGGATTCAAAACTTCGAATTTTTCAATTTAAATTACTGTACAAAATTCTTGCAACTAATAGAATGTTATATATATGGGGTATACAATCTTCCCAGCTCTGCAGATTCTGTTGTGAGGAGGCAGAGTCATTAGATCATTTATTTTGGTATTGTCCATATGTAGCTCGTTTTTGGTCACAGGTCCAGGAATGGCTGAAGAATTGCAACATTTGCCTAGAACTAACGCTACAGATAGCAATACTGGGGGATTTGAAAAGCCATAGTCAATCAATCAATAATATAATAATTATTTTAGCAAAAATGTTTATTTTTAATTTACAATCTGTAGAAGCTATGAGAATAGGAAGGTTCAAATCTTTTGTGAAGCATCACAGCACAGTTGAAAAATATATGGCAAATAAAAATCCGAAATGGATGATGTTGGAAGATAGATGGGAAGGGTTGAGTGGAACTGAAGGGTGGGACTAATAACAAGATAAACAATGTAGGGCATACGGGATCTGTGAAATGTGTATAGGTGCGGAGCTTTTGTGAAATAGCACAGTTACAAGTGGAAATAAAATTGGATGGACAACAGAAATAGAGGAAGGACTAAGAACAAACAAGAGAGAACTATTATAAAGTAGACTGTGTCTGTAAAATGTGTATAAGATGTATAAATTGAAGGTAAAAACAGAAATGTTTATCAGTTTACTCCAATTGGGGGATCGGTGGTAGGGTTTGCGGGGAATAATAATAAAGGTATACTCTTTAAAAAAGTATGTATGTCTATGTAGGTATGTGTATGTATATATGTATATATGTATGCATGCGTGTATGGATATATATATTTACCCCAAAAAATATGGGAAAAAAAAAAAAAAAAAAAAAGAAAAAAAAAAAGAAAAAAAAAACAGTACATGGCCCAACGAACAGTCGGGGGTGGTGAATAGTCTATTTTATGTGCTATATCAGATATGAAAATATGTCGGTATTAAATGCAATCCTTTTCGATTTAAAAAATATATATACTTTTTTGTTGTTGTACTTTTTACCTGTTTTTCATAAATTCCAATTGGTAGGACTCTGGAGAGGTGAAGGTTGAGAGCCATGCGTCCTCTGAAACACGACACTGCCAAGCCGCACTGCGTCAGAGGAAACACCATACAGCTGACAATCACAGCCAGCTCGCAGGTGCTCGGCCCGCCACAAGGAGGCGCTAGAGTGCGATGGGACAAGGAAATCCTGGCCGGCCAAACCCTCCACTAACCCGGACGACGATGGGCCAATTGTACGTCACCTAATGGGTCTCACAGTCACGGCTGACTTAGACACAGCCTAGGATCAGACCTGGGTCTGTAGTGACGCCTCAAGCACTGCTATTCAGTGTCTTGGACCGCTGCGCCACTCGGGAAGCTATCTTTTTCAATTGTATTCTATAATATTATATTTGGTGAATCTTCAAGCATATTCAAGCTATCAAAGAAGTGCGGAAGATGTCTGAAATTATGCGTAAAGGCACATAGCTTTCTGTAAGGATAAGCGAGGCCAATGTCCAATATATTGTAGTCTATTGTCCAATATATTGTAGGCTATGGTATTGATTAAAAAAAAAGTTTCCCATGTGTCTTTCCCCATAACGGAAACCAATGTAATCAACCCCTTGTTTCCTCTACAGTCTAGACTCTAAACAGATGAGGCCAATCAACCCCTTCTTGTCTACAGTCTAGACTCTAAACAGATGAGGCCAATCAAACAATGCTTTTCCTTCCTGTGGTCTGATTTATTGAGGCTCCGCTAAATCAACAAGCCCACTTCCTAGGGTACCAGTGGGTCTTTCTATAAACTAGGGTACCAGTGGGTCTTTCTATAAACTAGGGTACCAGTGGGTCTTTCTGTAAACTAGGGTACCAGTGGGTCTTTCTATAAACTAGGGTACCAGTGGGTCTTTCTGTAAACTAGGGTACCAGTGGGTCTTTCTATAAATTAGGGTACCAGTGTTTCTTGTTGTGTATAACTGTTTGGAGCTGTTACAAAGTCATTCATCATTTTTTTCACGTGAATACATTATGATATAGAGACATAGATTATTTTTATATCATTCATGAGTTGAATCAAAACCTATGTATAAAACCTTTCTAATGCTTCACAAAAATCATGTGACATAAAACACTACATTTTCCTTACATGTATGATACTGTTGTTTGTTGTTATATCATACACTAATCATGTAACTATTGAATTGCACATTGACCTTGATCCTGTGAAATTCCTGGATATTGCTGTCCTAGTCCTGTTTTTAGTACGGAGATCTGTAACCTCGTAATATTTTAATCAAACTATTTTATCAACCCAAGGCACAATGGGGCTTTTCCTGGGGCTGATGTGGATCCAACCTTTCATCCTCTTCACTCACTCACTCACTCACTCACTCACTCACTCACTCACTCACTCACTCACTCACTCACTCACTCACTCACTCACTCACTCACTCACTCACTCACTCACTCACTCACTCACTCACTCACTCACTCACTCACTCACTCACTCACTCACTCACTCACTCTCTCTCTTGACCTCAGCCCTCTGAGTAGAGCTCTCTCTCTCTCAGCCCTCTGAGTAGAGCTCTCTCTCTCTCTCTCTCTCTCTCTCTCTCTCTCTCTCTCTCTCTCTCTCTCTCTCTCTCTCTCTCTCTCTCTCTCTCTCTCTCTCTCTCTCTCTCTCTCTCTCTCTCTCATTACTTGTAGGTAATAAGGCCATTACATTAGGGAAGGAAGGTTGTATTGTGCTAGCTGTGTGTAAATCAATTACCTGCCTTTTCATTGCTGAAAATATCTGTCTGACATAACACTCTCTCGTCTGCGCTGGCAAATGTACTGTAAACAGGCACGCACACACACACACACACACACACACACACACACACACACACACACACACACACACACACACACACACACACACACACACACACACACACACACACACACACACACACACACACACACCAGGACAGACCTGTTGGTTGTTCCTTCTGGAATATGGAATGTACAAAACGTCAAAAAATCATCTTCCACATGCTATTTGTCATAAACTGAGTGGTGCAGAGAACAGATTTGCAGAGAGCAGCTAGGGGAGTGAACAAGGTGTGAATGTGTTTGTCCCAAATTATACCCTATTCCTTACATAGTGCATTACTTTTGACCTCAGCCCTCTGAGTAGAGCCCTCTGGGTAGAGCCCTCTGGGTAGAGCCCTCTGGACAGAGCCCTCTGAGTAGAGCCCTCTGAGTAGAGCCCTCTGAGTAGAGCCCTCTGGGTAGAGCCCTCTGGGTAGAGCCCTCTGAGTAGAGCCCTCTGGGTAGAGCCCTCTGAACAGAGCCTTCTGGGTAGAGCCCTCTGAGTAGAGCCCTCCGAGTAGGCCCTCTGGACAGAGCCTTCTGGGTTGATCCCTCTGAGTAGAGCCCTCTGGACAGAGCCCTCTGAGTAGAGCCCTCTGAGTAGAGCCCTCTGAGTAGAGCCCTCTGAGTAGAGCCCTCTGGACAGAGCCTTCTGGGTAGAGCCCTCTGAATAGAGCCCTCTGGGTAGAGCCCTCTGGGTAGAGCCCTCTGAGTAGAGCCCTCTAGATAGAGCCCTCTGAGTAGAGCCCTCTGGATAGAGCCCTCTGGATATAGCCCTCTGGGTAGAGCCCTCTGGACAGAGCCCTTGGATAGAGCCTTCTGAGTAGAGCCCTCTGGACAGAGCCCTCTGGATAGAGCCCTCTGGATAGAGAACTCTGGATAGAGCCCTCTGGATAGAGCCCTCTGAGTAGAGCCCTCTGGGTAGAGCCCTCTGAACAGAGCCCTCCGAGTAGGCCCTCTGGACAGAGCCTTCTGGGTTGATCCCTCTGAGTAGAGCCCTCTGGACAGAGCCCTCTGAGTAGAGCCCTCTGAGTAGAGCCCTCTGGACAGAGCCTTCTGGGTAGAGCCCTCTGAATAGAGCCCTCTGAGTAGAGCCCTCTGGGTAGAGCCCTCTGGGTAGAGCCCTCTGAGTAGAGCCCTCTAGATAGAGCCCTCTGAGTAGAGCCCTCTGGATAGAGCCCTCTGGATAGAGTCCTCTGGGTAGAGCCCTCTGGGTAGAGCCCTCTGAGTAGAGCCCTCTGAGTAGAGCCCTCTGGACAGATACCTCTGGGTAAAGCCCTCTGGGTAGAGCCCTCTGGATAGAGCCCTCTGAGTAGAGCCCTCTGGGTAGAGCCCTCTGGACAGAGACATCTGGGTAGAGCCCTCTGGATAGAGCCCTCTGAGTAGAGCCCTCTGAGTAGAGCCCTCTGGACAGAGCCCTTGGATAGAGCCTTCTGAGTAGAGCCCTCTGGACAGAGCCCTCTGGATAGAGCCCTCTGGATAGAGAACTCTGGATAGAGCCCTCTGGATAGAGCCCTCTGAGTAGAGCCCTCTGGATAGAGCCTTCTGAGTAGAGCCCTCTGAGTAGAGCCCTCTGGACAGAGCCCTCTGGATAGAGCCCTCTGAGTAGAGCCCTCTGGGTAGAGCCCTCTGAGTAGAGCCCTCTGGATAGAGCCTTCTGGACAGAGCCTTCTGGGTAGAGCCCTCTGGGTAGAGCCCTCTGAGTAGAGCCCTCTGGGTAGAGCCCTCTGAACAGAGCCTTCTGGGTAGAGCCCTCTGAGTAGAGCCCTCTGAGTAGGCCCTCTGGACAGAGCCTTCTGGGTTGATCCCTCTGAGTAGAGCCCTCTGGACAGAGCCCTCTGAGTAGAGCCCTCTGAGTAGAGCCCTCTGAGTAGAGCCCTCTGGACAGAGCCTTCTGGGTAGAGCCCTCTGAATAGAGCCCTCTGAGTAGAGCCCTCTGGGTAGAGCCCTCTGGGTAGAGCCCTCTGAGTAGAGCCCTCTAGATAGAGCCCTCTGAGTAGAGCCCTCTGGATAGAGCCCTCTGGATAGAGCCCTCTGGGTAGAGCCCTCTGGGTAGAGCCCTCTGAGTAGAGCCCTCTGAGTAGAGCCCTCTGGACAGATACCTCTGGGTAAAGCCCTCTGGGTAGAGCCCTCTGAGTAGAGCCCTCTGAGTAGAGCCCTCTGGACAGAGCCCTCTGGACAGAGCCCTCTGGATAGAGCCCTCTTAGTAGAGCCCTCTGGGTAGAGCCCTCTGAGTAGAGCCCTCTGAGTAGAGCCCTCTGGGTAGAGCCTTCTGGGTAGAGCCCTCTGAGTAGAGCCCTCTGAGTAGAGCCCTCTGAGTAGAGCCCTCTGAGTAGAGCCTTCTGGGTAGAGTCTTCTGGGTGGAGCCCTCTGAGTAGAGCCCTCTGGGCCCTGGTCAAACGTAGCGCACTATACAGGAAATAGGGTTCCATTTGGGATTTAGATGTAGCTTGGATGTGTCAGAAAGCACTTTTTTTGGTTGTAATTACAACATCTTTATCAGAAACAACACGGGGAAGGGTTATATTAGGTAATCGGAGCTCTGTCTGCAAGAAGCTCTCAGTCTCACTGTAGAATTAGACGTTTTTCCACTTTTCTCCAAACGTCAACGTCACATTTCGATGCTGTTGTGTCTTTGGCATCATTAAAAGTGAAGACTGTTATTTTATCATATCAATTATCTGTAATTATTATTACGTGATTAAACTAATCATGTAAATGTAATTAACTAGGAAGTCGGGGCACCAAGGAAAAATCTTCAGATTAGGAAGTTATACATTTCCTAATATAACTCTTCAGATAGTTTAAAATCTGATCAATTAGTCTTCTTAATAATGAATTATTATTTACCTCACGTCAGTCTCATTCCAAACGTTGTAAATTGTTGGTTATCTGCATGAACCCAGTCTTCAATATGAATCATCCATACATCAATTGTCTTAATCATTTACTTACTAACTAACTAAATAATCACAGAAATGCATAAACAAACAGTAGATCTGTATCTAACAAATGATAGGTAAGATTCCCTAGTGGTCTAAGCCGATATGACGGCTTGGTGGACAAAGGGAGGTGGTTGTGGACTGAGCGAGAACGGGAAAGACCAGAGGAATCACTACACACAGTACTACTAGAATTATATTAATTGAAATGCTAATCCTTTGCACACGAACACTCACTCATTCGGGAATAATTGCAATCAATTTATATATTTACGCCCATGTGTCGTGATCTTTTGGAGAGTCAGTTCATTCACGTCTCTTTCTCTCTCTCTCTGCTTCCCTGAACATCAAAGACTTATGTGACAACAAAAGACTGGTGGTGGCAGCATCATGCTGTGGTGATGTTTTTCAGCAGCAGGGACTGGGAGTCTAGTCAGGATCGAGGCAAAGATAAACAGAGCAAAATACAGAGAGATCCTTGATGAAAACCTGCTCCAGAGCGCTAAGGACCTCAGACTGGGGTGAAGGTTCACCTTCCAACATGACAAGAACCCTAAGCACACAGCCAAGACAACAGAGGAGTGGCTTCGGGACAAGTCTCTGAATGTCCTTGGGTGGCCTAGTCAGAGCCCGGACTTGAAACTGATCTAACATCACTGCAGAGACCTGAAAATAGCTTTGCAGCAACGCTCCCCATCCAACCTGACAGAGCTTGAGAGGATCTGCAGAGAAGAATGGGAGAAACTCCCCAAATACAGGTGTGCCAAGCTTGTAGCGTCATACCCAAGAAGACTCGAGGCTGTAATCGCTGCCAAAGGTGCTTCAACAAAGTATTGAGTAAAGGGTCTGAATACTTATGTAAATGTGATATTTCATTTTTTATTGTATTTTATATTTTCAAACATTTCTAAAAACCTGTTTTTACTTTGCCATTATGGGTTATTGTGTGTAGATTGATGGGGGGGGGGGGGCAATGTAATCCATTTTAGAATAAGGCTGTAATGTAACAAAATGTTGAAAAAGTAAAGGGCTCTGAGTACTTTCCAAATGCACTGTCCGTATGTCTATTATTGTCAGTTGTTGGAGATATTATTTGTGGCCTCTCTCATGCTTACAGTGCGGCCTGCATCTCCACCAACAGTGTGATCTCATTTAGTTGTCCCTTGTCCTAACAGTCACCACAAATCTTCCTCACTTTCACTGGAATGCAACACTTCCCACAGAATAGTCGCTTGCAGCTGAAACGGGTGGATTCTGTTCCGAGTCCATCTACCCACCTTGCATTATCTCCTCCCCGGGACCTATGCACAATTTGGTATACGCAATTGCTTGTGTGGAATCTTTGCTGCTGCCTTGGCCATCATACAGTAGGTTTCTCACGTAGCCCGTGTGCCAGACTCATGAGGAAGTCTCTCCTGCTCATGGTGTCAGAGACATGGCAGTGTGGACAACAACCTCTCCATCAATATGATCAAGACAAAGGAGACGATCGTGGACTACAAGAAAAGGAGCGACGAAAAGGCAACCATTAACATCGACGGGGCTGTCGTGGAGCGGGTCGAGAGTTTCAAGTTCCTTGGTGTCAACATCCCCAACGAACTATCATGATCCAAACACACCAAGACGTTTGTGAAGAGAGCACGAAACACCTTTCCCCGCTCAGGAGATTAAAAAGATTTGGCATGGGTCCTCAGATCCTCAAAAACTGCACCATCGAGAGCATCATGTCCGGTGGCATCACCGCCTGGTATGGCAACTACTGGCATCTGACCATAAGGCGCTACAGAGGGTAGTGCGTATTGCCCAGTACATCACTGGGGCCAAGCTTCCTGCCATCCAGGACCTATATAGCAGGCGATGCCAGAGGAAAGCCCCAAAAAATGTCAAAGACTCTAGTCACCCAAATCATAGTTTGTTTTCTCTGCTGCCGCACGGCAAGTGGTACCGGAGCGCCAAGTCTAGGACAAAAATGCTTCAGTTTTTACCCCCAAGCCATAAGACTCCTGAACAGGTAACCAAATGGCTACCCGGACTATTTGCATTGTGTGCCCCCCCCACACCTCTTTTACGCTGCTGATACTCTCTGTTTATCTTACATGCATAGTCACTTTAACTATATATCCATGTACATACTACCTCAATTGGCCCGACCAACCAGTGCTCCCGCACATTGGCTAACCGGGCTATCTACATTGTGTCCCACCCGCCAACCCCTCTTTTTACGCTACTGCTACTCTCTGTTCATCATATATGCATAGTCACTAACCATATCTACATGTACATACTATCTCAATAATTCTGACCAACCGGTGTGTGTATATAGCCTTGCTACTCTTATTTTGAAATGTCTTTTTACTGTTGTTTTATTTCTTTACTTTACTTTACACACACACACACACACACACACACACACACACACACACACACACACACACACACACACACACACACTTTTTTTTCGCACTATTGGTTAGAGCCTGTAAGTAAGCATTTCACTGTAAGGCTATAACCTGTTGTATTCGGCGCACGTGACAAATAAACTTTAATTTGATTTGATTTGACATTGACACGGTACCGGTACCTCCTGTATATAACCTTTTTATTGTTATTTTATTGTGTTACTTTTTATTAATTTTTACTTTAGTTTATTTGGTAAATATTTTCTTAACTCTTTCTTGAACTGCACTGTTGGTTAACGGCTTGTAAGTAAACATTTCACGCTAAAGTCTACACTTGCTGTATTCGACGCGTGTGACAAATAAAGTTTGATTTCTTTCGTTGTTCAGACGCTGCTTGAACAACACGTTTGCGTTGATTACAGCCAAAAGTCAAGCATGTTGTAGAACACAGGAACAGGCCAGCAGCGAGTTCCTCTAGTGCTTGTGCCATCTGATCCAAAACATTATCAAACACTCGCTCACCTGCTGCCCGATACGGATCCTTTACCGGATACGGAAAGACTTTCAGCATTCAGAATCAGAAAAATAAACATCACAAATGTCATGATTCATTTCCCGGGCATCTGAGTCATTTTCATTCAGCTCTTGTAGCAACACTAACACAGCATGTACATCCATTCGTCTTGGTCTTGTCATTGTACATTATCACGGTGTAGACTTCAACAAGTAGGCCAGAGTAGACTAATAAAACTGTTTGGATTCAGTGGACTGATATAGGGAACATACCATTTAGAGATTATAATTAGAATAGATCAATTACAATAGAATGGCCAGCCTGTTCTTTTAGCTTCCTCTCTCATCACCTCACCCAGCCTATTCTTTTAGCTTCCTCTCTCATCACCTCACCCAGCTTATTCTTTTAGCTTCCTCTCTCATCAACTCACCCGTCCTGTTCTTTTAGCTTCCTCTCTCATCACCTCACCCAGCCTGTTCTTTTAGATTCCTCTCTCATCAACTCACCCAACCTGTTCTTTTAGCTTCCTCACTCGGTCAACTCACCCGTCCTATTCTTTTAGCTTCCTCACTCATCACCTCACCCATCCTGTTCTTTTAGCTTCCTCTCTCATCACCTCACCCAGCCTGTTCTTTTAGCTTCCTCTCTCATCAACTCACCCATCCTGTTCTTTTAGCTTCCTCTCTCATCAACTCACCCATCCTGTTCTTTTAGCTTCCTCACTCATCAACTCACCCATCCTATTATTTTAGCTTCCTCTCTCATCAACTCACCCGTCCTGTACTTTTAGCTTCCTCACACATCACCTCACCCATCCAGTTCTTTTAGCTTCCTCACTCATCAACTCACCCGTCCTGTTCTTTTAGCTTCCTCACTCATCACCTCACCCATCCTGTTCTTTTAGCTTCCTCTCTCATCAACTCACCCAACCTGTTCTTTTAGCTTCCTCACTCGATCAACTCACCCGTCCTATTCTTTTAGCTTCCTCACTCATCACCTCACCCATCCTGTTCTTTTAGCTTCCTCTCTCATCACCTCACCCAGCCTGTTCTTTTAGCTTCCTCTCTCATCAACTCACCCATCCTGTTCTTTTAGCTTCCTCTCTCATCAACTCACCCATCCTGTTCTTTTAGCTTCCTCACTCATCAACTCACCCATCCTATTATTTTAGCTTCCTCTCTCATCAACTCACCCGTCCTGTACTTTTAGCTTCCTCACACATCACCTCACCCAGCCTATTCTTTTAGCTTCCTCTCTCATCAACTCACCCGTCCTGTTCTTTTAGCTTCCTCACTCATCACCTCACCCATCCTGTTCTTTTAGCTTCCTCTCTCATCACCTCACCCAGCCTGTTCTTTTAGCTTCCTCACTCATCAACTCACCCAGCCTGTTCTTTTAGCTTCCTCGCTCATCAACTCACCCATCCTGTTCTTTTAGCTTCCTCTCTCATCACCTCACCCAGCCTGTTCTTTTAGCTTCCTCACTCATCAACTCACCCATCCTGTTCTTTTAGCTTCCTCTCTCATCACCTCACCCAGCCTGTTCTTTTAGCTTCCTCTCTCATCAACTCACCCATCCTGTTCTTTTAGCTTCCTCTCTCATCAACTCACCCAGCCTGTTCTTTTAGCTTCCTCACTCATCAACTCACCCAGCCTGTTCTTTTAGCTTCCTCTCTCATCAACTCACCCATCCTGTTCTTTTAGCTTCCTCTCTCATCAACTCACCCATCCTATTCTTTTAGCGTCCTCACTCATCAACTCACCCATCCTATTCTTTTAGCTTCCTCTCTCATCAACTCACCCGTCCTGTTCTTTTAGCTTCCTCACTCATCACCTCACCCATCCTGTTCTTTTAGCTTCCTCACTCATCACCTCACCCAGCCTATTCTTTTAGCTTCCTCTCTCATCACCTCACCCAGCATGTTCTTTTAGCTTCCTCTCTCATCACCTCACCCATCCTGTTCTTTTAGTTACCTCTCTCATCAACTCACCCATCCTGTTCTTTTAGCTTCCTCTCTCATCAACTCACCCAGCCTGTTCTTTTAGCTTCCTCACTCATCAACTCACCCAGCCTGTTCTTTTAGCTTCCTCTCTCATCAACTCACCCGTCCTGTTCTTTTAGCTTCCTCACTCATCACCTCACCCATCGTGTTCTTTTAGCTTCCTCACTCATCACCTCACCCAGCCTATTATTTTAGCTTCCTCTCTCATCACCTCACCCAGCCTGTTCTTTTAGCTTCCTCTCTCATCACCTCACCCATCCTGTTCTTTTAGTTTCCTCTCTCATCAACTCACCCATCCTGTTCTTTTAGCTTCCTCTCTCATCAACTCACCCAGCCTGTTCTTTTAGCTTCCTCACTCATCAACTCACCCAGCCTGTTCTTTTAGCTTCCTCTCTCATCAACTCACCCAGCCTGTTCTTTTAGCTTCCTCTCTCATCACCTCACCCAGCCTGTTCTTTTAGCTTCCTCTCTCATCAACTCACCCAACCTGTTCTTTTAGCTTCCTCACTCATCAACTCACCCGTCCTGTTCTTTTAGCTTCCTCTCTCATCACCTCACCCAGCCTGTTCTTTTAGCTTCCTCTCTCATCAACTCACCCGTCCTGTTCTTTTAGCTTCCTCTCTCATCACCTCACCCAGCCTGTTCTTTTAGCTTCCTCTCTCATCAACTCACCCAGCCTGTTCTTTTAGCTTCCTCTCTCATCAACTCACCCGTCCTGTTCTTTAACTTCCTCTCTCATCAACTCACCCAGCCTGTACTTTTAGCTTCCTCTCTCATCACCTCACCCAGCCTGTTCTTTTAGCTTCCTCTCTCATCAACTCACCCAACCTGTTCTTTTAGCTTCCTCACTCATCAACTCACCCGTCCTATTCTTTTAGCTTCCTCACTCATCACCTCACCCATCCTGTTCTTTTAGCTTCCTCTCTCATCACCTCACCCAGCCTGTTCTTTTAGCTTCCTCACTCATCAACTCACCCATCCTGTTATTTTAGCTTCCTCTCTCATCACCTCACCCAGCTTGTTCTTTTAGCTTCCTCTCTCATCAACTCACCCATCCTGTTCTTTTAGCTTCCTCTCTCATCAACTCACCCATCCTATTCTTTTAGCTTCCTCACTCATCAACTCACCCATCCTATTCTTTTAGCTTCCTCTCTCATCAACTCACCCGTCCTGTTCTTTTAGCTTCCTCACTCATCACCTCACCCATCGTCTTCTTTTAGCTTCCTCACTCATCACCTCACCCAGCCTATTCTTTTAGCTTCCTCTCTCATCACCTCACCCAGCCTGTTCTTTTAGCTTCCTCTCTCATCACCTCACCCATCCTGTTCTTTTAGCTTCCTCTCTCATCAACTCACCCATCCTGTTCTTTTAGCTTCCTCTCTCATCAACTCACCCAGCCTGTTCTTTTAGCTTCCTCACTCATCAACTCACCCAGCCTGTTCTTTTAGCTTCCTCTCTCATCAACTCACCCAGCCTGTTCTTTTAGCTTCCTCTCTCATCACCTCACCCATCCTGTTCTTTTAGCTTCCTCTCTCATCAACTCACCCATCCTGTTCTTTTAGCTTCCTCACTCATCAACTCACCCAGCCTGTTCTTTTAGCTTCCTCTCTCATCAACTCACCCGTCCTGTTCTTTTAGCTTCCTCTCTCATCACCTCACCCAGCCTGTTCTTTTAGCTTCCTCTCTCATCAACTCACCCATCCTGTTCTTTTAGCTTCCTCACTCATCAACTCACCCATCGTGTTCTTTTAGCTTCCTCTCTCATCACCTCACCCAGCCTGTTCTTTTAGCTTCCTCTCTCATCAACTCACCCATCCTGTTCTTTTAGCTTCCTCACTCATCAACTCACCCAGCCTGTTCTTTTAGCTTCCTCTCTCATCAACTCACCCAGCCTGTTCTTTTAGCTTCCTCTCTCATCAACTCACCCAGCCTGTTCTTTTAGCTTCCTCTCTCATCAACTCACCATCCTGTTCTTTTAGCTTCCTCTCTCATCAACTCACCCATCCTGTTCTTTTAGCTTCCTCACTCATCAACTCACCCATCCTGTTCTTTTAGCTTCCTCTCTCATCAACTCACCCGTCCTGTTCTTTTAGCTTCCTCTCTCATCAACTCACCCATCCTGTTCTTTTAGCTTCCTCTCTCATCAACTCACCCGTCCTGTTCTTTTAGCTTCCTCACTCATCAACTCACCCAGCCTGTTCTTTTAGCTTCCTCTCTCATCAACTCACCCAGCCTGTTCTTTTAGCTTCCTCTCTCATCAACTCACCCATCCTGTTCTTTTAGCTTCCTCTCTCATCAACTCACCCGTCCTGTTCTTTTAGCTTCCTCTCTCATCAACTCACCCATTCTCCCCTTTTCACCCCGTTATACTATCCTTCATATATTTAATATGTTGTTATATGTGTGAAATTAGTTTCGGTATAGTTTAGGATCAGTTTGGGTATAGTTTAGGTTCAGTTTGGGTATAGTTTAGGATCAGTTTGGGTATAGTTTAGGTTCAGTTTGGGTATAGTTTAGGTTTAGTTTGGGTATAGTTTAGGATCAGTTTGGGTATAGTTTAGGATCAGTTTGGGTTTAGTTTAGGTTCAGTTTGGGTTTAGTTTAGGTTCAGTTTGGGTATAGTTTAGGTTCAGTTTGGGTATAGTTTCGGTTCAGTTTGGGTTTAGTTTAGGATCAGTTTCGGTATAGTTTAGGATCAGTTTGGGTTTAGTTTAGGTTCAGTTTGGGTTTAGTTTAGGTTCAGTTTGGGTATAGTTTAGGTTCAGTTTGGGTATAGTTTGGGTATAGTTTA
>NC_052335.1:35978858-36023858 GCF_016432855.1 Salvelinus namaycush
TTGTTATGGTGACCATATTACCACCACACCGGAGGTCACGAGTCATGACTGCAGTCAAGTTCCACGTGACCGTTTAGTCACGGTAATTAGGCTTCTCCAAGCTCTGATGCTGCTGCTGGTCATTAGTAGCCTACCAAACATGCTTAATTAACTGCCTGGTACTCAGCACTCTACTGTCCCTCTAATCACTCTGACATCAATGCAAATGTAATCAAAAGTCTAATTAAACACTTCATGAGAGCCCATGAGCTCATGTTGCTCAACATTACTATAGGCTATATTCATTTATCTACTTTCCAAATATTAAGCACATTGCTTATATTTACAACAGGTATATAGCCTACCTGGCTGGCATGAAAATGTACTAAGCGAAAAGCGTCCTCCATTCGCTATTTAAGTGCATAGATGTCATGTATTTTTCCCCGCTGCTCCTGTTGAGACAGGTGCATAATAATGGTCCATTCTAAATCCAAACTAATTTCACACATATATTATTTAGTGTATGTAAAGACAAGATTAAATCAAGAATAGTCAAAATAGACACGCGACCTCTTCCAGACCGATTGTTAACATCTCCAGTTGTTTAAACTTCTTAATTATTGCCCTGATAGTGGAAATGCACATTTTCAACCGTTGAGCTATTATCTCAAAGCCATTTCCTGATTTGTGCAGCTCAACAACCTTTTGTCACACATCATTACTGTATTCTCGGGTCTTTCCCATAGATTTCCCACATCTGGCACACATGTTTTGGAGAAAAATAATTTTTTCAATCATTTTACTTCATTTAAATGTTAGATTTTTTGTGAATATTTTGAATGAAAGACCAAGAGGATAAATGGCAAAGACCATTTTTTTTTTTTTACAGCCTGTTTTGCTCATATTTACCAAGGGTGCCAATATAGGTGGAGGACACTGTAGAATGCATTTCAATTAACCTTTCTAGCGCTAGGAACGATGTATGGAATCAATCTTTAGGATGTTTTTAACATAAATCAACAATAATGTTCCAACCGGATAATTCCATCGTCTGTAGAAAAGCACTGGAACGAGAGCTAACTCTGTCGGGAGTGCGCATCACGAGCCTGAGACACTCTGCCAGACAACTGACTCATTCAGCTCCCATTCCCCCCTCCTTTATAGCAGAAGCCTGAAACAAGTTTCTAAAGACGGTTGACATCTAGTGGAAGCCTTAGGAAGTGCAACTTAACCCCATAGACACTGTGTATTTGGTAGGCCAAGCTTTGAAAAACTACAAACCTCAGATTTTCCACTTCCTGTTTGGATTTATCTCAGGTTTTCGCCTGCCATATGAGTTCTGTTATATTCACAGACATCATTCAAACAGTTTTAGAAACTTCAGAGTGTTTTTCATCCAATACTACTAATAATATGCATATATTAGCATCTGGGACAGAGTAGCAAGCAATTTACTCTGGGCACGCATTTCATGCAAAAGTGAAAATGCTGCACCCTATCCCAAACAGGTTTTAACAGGTGTGCCTTGTTCAAAGTTAATTTGTGGAATTCCTTTCCTTCTTAATGCGTTTGAGCCAATCAGTTGTGTTGTGACAAGGTAGGGTTGTATACAGAAGATATCCTATTTGGTAAAAGACCAAGTCTTTATTATGGCAAGAACAGCTCAAATAAGCAAAGAGAAACGACAGTCCATCATTACTTTAAGACATGAAGGTCAATCAATCCGGAAAATATCAAGAAATGTGAACGTTTCAAGACCTATGATGAAACTGTCTCTCATGAACACAGGAAAGGAAAACCCAGAGTGACCTCTGCTGCAGAGGATAAGTTCATTAGTTACCAGCCTCAGAAATTGCAGCCCAAATAAATGCTTCACAGAGTTCAAGTAACAGAGACATCTCAACATCGACTCTTCAGAGGAGACTGTTTGAATCAGGCCTTCATGGTTGAATTGCTGCAAAGAAACAACTACTAAAGGAAACCAATAAGAAGAGACTTGCTTGGGCCAAGAAACACGAGCAATGGACATTAGACCGGTGGAAATCTGTCCTTTCGTCTGATGAGTCCACATTTGAGATTTTAGGTTCCAACCGCCGTGTCTTTGTGAGACGCAGAGTAGGTGAACGGATGATCTCCGTGTGTGTGGTTCCCACCATGAAGCGTGGAAGAGGTGGTGTGATGTGTGGGGGTGCTTTGCTGGTGGCGCTGTCAGTGATTTATTTAGAATTCAAGGCACACTTAACCAGCATGGCTACCACAGCATTTTGCAGCGATACTCCATCCCATCTGGTTTGCACTTAGTGGGACTATCATTTGTTTTTCAACAGGACAATGACCCTACACCTCCAGGCTGTGTAAGGGCTATTTGACCAAGAAGGAGAGTGATGGAGTGCTGCATTAGATGACCTGACCTCCACAATCACCCGACCTCAATCCAATTGATATGGTCTGGGATGAGTTGGACCGCAGAGTGAAGGAAAAGCAGTCAACAAATGCTCAGCATATGTGGGAACTGCTTCAAGACTTTTTGAAAAGCATTTCAGGTGAAGCTGGTTGAGAGAATGCCAAGAATGTGCAAAGCTGTCATCAATGTAAAGGTTGGCTACTTTGAAAAATCAGACATATAAAATATATTTTGATTTGTTTATTAATATCCTTTCTGGGATAGGTGTCCCCAACTTCCGGTGAAACTGGAGGGCGCGCAATTCATATAAATATTCATAAAAAGAATGGAAATTAAACATTTAGGTACATATAGGTGTCTTATATTGGTTGAAAGCTAAAATTATTGTTAATCTAACTGCACTGTCCAATTTACAGTAGCTATTACAGCGAAAACATTCCATGCGATTGTTTGAGGATGGCACCCCACATCAAAATATTTTTCCACCTGCACAGGTTTCATATATTTACATATAGCGATTAATGACTTGTTACTTGTATCTCTTATTCTTATCTATATTTGTTTTAAACTGCAATGTTAGTTAGGGGCTCTTAAGTAAGGATTTCACTGTAAGGTCTACTACACCTGTTGTATTCGGCGCATGTGACTAATACAATTTGATTTGATTTGACACACACACATATATTTACACACACACACACACACACACACACACACACACACACACACACACACACACACACACACACACACACACACACACACACACACACACACACACACACACACACACACACACACACACACACTCCCTCTCCTCCTGCTTATCTCTCTCAGGATGAGAGAGGCCCTCTCCTCCTCTCACTACGACAGTCCTTCTCCTTTATCTCACTGCACTCGTTTATTTTGGAGATCATATCACAGCTCCTCCAGGAGAGAACTTACCGTAAGGCTGGAGAAGTTTGAAAGGAGGTATGGAGGACAGGTGAGGAGAGAGGGTGTAATGACTGTACTACTTAACCACTTCAGAAAGAGGACAGACAGGAGAGGTGGGGAAAGGAGAGGTGAGAGGAGAGAAAGGAGATGAAAAGCGAGAGAGGCGATGTGCACCTGATCTAGGTCAAACAGGGCATAGGGTGAGTGGAGTGTGGAGAATGAGAGTGAGAGTGGAGAGTGAATAGTGGAGAGGGGGAGGGGGGGGGGGGGGGTGGGGGGGAGTGGATAGTGGAGAGTGGAGTGTGAGGAGTGGGGAGTAGGGAATGAAGAGTGGGATTGGGGAGTGGAGAGTGGAGAATGGAGAGTGGATAGTGGATAGTGGAGAATGGAGAGTGGAGAATGGAGAGTGGAGAGTATGGGGTGAGAATGTTAGTGGAAATTGAGAGTGGAGATTGAGAGTGGAGAATGACCGTAGAGAGTGACCGTGGAGAATGACCGTGGAGAGTGACCGTAGAGAGTGACCGTAGAGAGTGACCGTAGAGAGTGACCGTAGAGAGTGACCGTGGAGAGTGACCGTGTAGAGTGACCGTAGAGAATGACCGTGCAGAGTGACCGTGGTGAATGACCGTGGAGAGGGACCGTAGAGAGTGACCGTGGAGAGTGACCGTGGAGAGTGACCGTGGAGAGTGAGCGTAGAGAGTGACCGTGGAGAGTGACCGTAGAGAGTGACCGTAGATAGTGACCGTGGAGATTGACCGTAGAGAGTGACTGTGGAGAGTGACCGTAGAGAGTGACCGTAGAGAGTGACCGTGGAGAGTGACCGTGGATAGTAACCGTAGAGAGTGACCGTGTAGAGTGAGCGAAGACTGAGAGTGGAGAGTGAGAGTGGAGAGTGAGAGTTTAGAGTAAAGAGTGGAGAGTTGTGTTACCACAGTTGCAAAATGACTCAGACTTACCGCTACCAGACATAGTTTCCTGTCAGAAAAGTAAAGTTGTTTTATTCAGTAGTTACTGTAACCAGAAAGCAGAACTGGTTGTTCACGTGGCGATGGAATACTAGTAACTGTTTTGTGTACTGAGACTCCACAGCTAGAAAAGGATACGGTCGTTCTATCAGCCACATGTAAACGGACACTGTGGTGTAGGAGTTTGATGTTGGTATGGTGTGGAGGCGTGATCCGTGCTGCGCTCAGCTCCACACTTCTCCTCTTATTGAGAGCATAAACACGCACACACAAACACACAAACACACACACACACACACACACACACACACACACACACACACACACACACACACACACACACACACACACACACACACACACACACACACACACACACACACACACACGAACACACACGAACACACACACAAACACACACACACGAACACACACGGACACACACACACACACAAACACAGACACAAACACGCACACACACACGAACACACACAAACACACACACACACGAACACACACACAAACACACACACACACACACAAACACACACACACACACGAACACACACAAACACACACACACACGAACACACACAAACACACACACACACGAACACACACACAAACACACACACACACACAAACACACACACACGAACACACACACACGAACACACACAAACACACACACACACGAACACACACACAGAAACACACACACACAAAAACACATGCGTGTGTGGGTACTTTGCCTCTATTCCATTACTCAGTAGAGCGCGAACACACACGAACACACACACACACACAAACACACACATAAACACACACATAAACACACACACACACACACACACACACACACACACACACACACACACACACACACACACACACACACACACACACACACACACACACAGAAATACACACACACACAAACACATGCGTGTGTCGGTCCTTTGCCTCTATTCCATTACTCAGTAGAGAGCTTTCTACAATCTCCTCGTACTTTACAAAAAACAAAAAAAGGTTCTGATTAAAAGTGTTCCTCAGCCCATCTCCTTCTGAATTGCACCACAAGACTTTAATAAGTTGCCTCTAAATGCTTATCTCAAGCACTTACTTACTATTCACCAGCTGGCGCTGCCTGGCTGCCTGCCTGGCTATCTGCCTGTCGGCCTGCCTGCCTGCATGGCTGCCTGGCTGCCTGCCTGGCTACCTGCCTGCCTGCCTGCCTGCCTGCCTGCCTGCCTGCATGGCTGCCTGGCTGCCTGCCTGCCTGCCTGCCTGCCTGCCTGCCTGCCTGCCTGGCTGCCTGCCTGCCTGCCTGCCTGCCTGCCTGCCTGGCTGCCTGGCTGTATGGCTGCCTGGCTGCCTGCCTGGCTGCCTGGCTGCCTGCCTGTATGGCTGCCTGGCAGCCTGCCTGGCTGCCTGCCTGCCTGCCTGCTTGCATGGCTTTCTGCATGGCTTCACTCTGTCTGCTTCTCTCTCTGTCAAGGTCTGTTGATGGAAGGCTTCTCTCTCTGTCAAGGTCTGTTGATGGAAGGCTTCTCTCTCTGTCAAGGTCTGTTGATGGAAGGCTTCTCTCTCCGTCAAGGACTGTTGATGGAAGGCTTCTCTCTCTGTCAAGGACTGTTGATGGAAGGCTTCTCTCTCTGTCAAGGACTGTTGATGGAAGGCTTCTCTCTCTGTCAAGGACTGTTGATGGAAGGCTTCTCTCTCTGTCAAGGACTGTTGATGGAAGGCTTCTCTCTCTGTCAAGGACTGTTGATGGAAGGCTTCTCTCTCTGTCAAGGACTGTTGATGGAAGGCTTCTCTCTCAAAAGGAATGACTCCCTGACACTCAATTCCATTAGTTGTGTGATAAATGAGAGTGTTGCAGCTGTCTGTACACACTGTCTATCTATACTGAATGAAAATGTAAAGTGTTCCATGAGCTGTGCTAATTAGCATGAGCTAATTTCTTTACATCCCTGTTAAAGAGCATTTCTCATTTGCCAAGATAATCCATCCACTTGACAGGTGTGTCATATCAAGAATTTAAATTAAACAGCATGATCCTTACACAGGTGCACCTTGTGCTGGGGGACAATAAAAGGCTACTTTAAAATGTGCAGTTTTGTCACACAACACAAAACCATAGATGTCTCAAGTTCTGAGGGAGCGTGTAAATGGCATGCTGACTGCAGGAATGTCCACCAGAGCTGTTGCCAGAGAATTTATGTTAATTTCTCTACCTTAAACCGCCTCCAATGTCGTTTTAGAGAACTTGGCAGTACGTCCAACTGGCCTCACAACTGCAGACCACATGTAACCACGCCAGCTCAGGACCTCCACGTCTGGCTTCTTCATCAGCGGGATCATATAAGAGTCACACTTTTGCAATGTATATACTGTATCATGAAGGTTAAACGTTATTTATGTGCATTTAACAGCTAACTGAACTGAATGTTAAATATGAGGGGAATTGCAGACAGCTCATCCTTGGGAATAACCTTTCAAATGGAGACAGTGAGACTCATGGCCATTGCTTTCTATATTAAGCAGGCAGACAAGCGATCTAGCAGGTTAATTGAAAGGCAATCAGGTAAAAAATGACTAGATCAATAATAAACAGATCAATAACCACTTTATCAATAACCACTAGCTAGATCAAAAATCACGAAATCAATAATAGTGAGATCAATAACCAATAACTAGATCAATAAGCACTAGATCAATAACCACTAACTAGATCAATAACCTCTAACTATATAAATAACCACTAGATCAAAAGTCACGAGATCAATAACCACTAACTATATAAATAACCACTAGATCGATAACCACTAGATCAATAATCAACAGATCAATAACAACTAACTACATCAATAACCACTAGATCAATAATCACTAAGTAGATCAATAACCGCTAGATCAATAATCACTAACTAGATCAATAACCACTAACTAGATCAATAACCACTAGATCAAATAACCACTAACTAGATCAATAACCACTGGATAAATAATCACTAGATCAATAACCACTAACTAGATCCATAACCACTTGATCAATAACCACTAGATCAATAATCACTAGATCAATAACAACTAGATCAATAATCAGTAGATCAAAAATCACTAGATCAACAACCACTAGATCAATAATCACTATATCAATAACCACTAACTAGATCAATAACAGTAGATCAATAACCATTAGATCAATAACCACTAGATCAATAATCACTAACTAGATCAATAACCACTAGATCAATAATCACTAACTAGATCAATAACCACTAACTAGATCAATAACCACTAGATCAATAACCACTAGATCAATAACCACTAACTAGATCAATAACCACCAGATCAATAACCACTAGATCAATAACCACTAACTAGATCAATAACCACTAACTAGATCAATAACCACCAGATCAATAACCACTAGATCAATAACCACTAGATCAATAACCACTAACTAGATCAATAACCACTAACTAGATCAATAACCACTAACTAGATCAATAACCACTAACTAGATCAATAACCACTAGATCAATAATCACGAACTAGATCAATAACCACTAGATCAATAATCACTAACTAGATCAATAACCACTAACTAGATCAATAACCACTAGATCAATAACCACTAACTAGATCAATAACCACCAGATCAATAACCACTAGATCAATAACCACTAGATCAATAACCACTAACTAGATCAATAACCACCAGATCAATAACCACTAGATCAATAACCACTAACTAGATCAATAACCACTAGATCAATAACCACTAACTAGATCAATAACCACCAGATCAATAACCACTAGATCAATAACCACTAACTAGATCAATAACCACCAGATCAATAACCACTAGATCAATAACCACTAACTAGATCAATAACCACTAACTAGATCAATAACCACTAGATCAATAACCACTAACTAGATCAATAACCACCAGATCAATAACCACTAGATAAATAACCACTAACTAGATCAATAACCACTGACTAGATCAATAAGCACTAGATCAATAATCACTAACTAGATCAATAACCACTAGATCAATAATCACTAACTAGATCAATAACCACTAACTAGATCAATAACCACTATATCAATAATCCCTAACTAGATCAATAACCACTAACTAGATCAATAACCACTAACTAGATCAATAACCACTGGATCAATAACCACTAACTAGATCAATAATCACTAACTAGATCAATAACCACTAGATCAATAATCACTAACTAGATCAATAACCACTAGATCAATAATCACTAACTAGATCAATAACCACTAGATCAATAATCACTAACTAGATCAATAACCACTAGATCAATAATCACTAACTAGATCAATAACCACTAACTAGATCAATAATCACTAACTAGATCAATAACCACTAGATCAATAACCACTAACTAGATCAATAACCACTAACTAGATCAATAACCACTAGATCAATAATCACTAACTAGATCAATAACCACTAAATCAATAACCACTAACTAGATCAATAACCACCAGATCAATAACCACTAGATCAATAACCACTAACTAGATCAATAACCACTAACTAGATCAATAACCACTAGATCAATAACCACTAACTAGATCAATAACCACCAGATCAATAACCACTAGATCAATAACCACTAACTAGATCAATAACCACCAGATCAATAACCACTAGATCAATAACCACTAACTAGATCAATAACCACTAACTAGATCAATAACCACTAGATCAATAACCACTAACTAGATCAATAACCACCAGATCAATAACCACTAACTAGATCAATAACCACTAACTAGATCAATAACCACTAGATCAATAACCACTAACTAGATCAATAACCACCAGATCAATAACCAATAGATCAATAACCACTAACTAGATCAATAACCACTAGATCAATAATCACTAACTAGATCAATAACCACTAACTAGATCCATAACCACTTTATCAATAACCACTAGATCAATAATCACTAGATCAATAACAACTAGATCAATAACAACTAGATCAATAACTAGATCAAGAATCACTAGATCAATAACCACAAGATCAATAATCACTAGATCAATAACCACTAACTAGATCCATAACCACTTGATCAATAACCACTAGATCAATAATCACTAGATCAATAACCACTAGATCAATAATCACTAGATCAATAACAACTAGATCAATAATCACTTGATCAATAACCACTAGATCAATAACCACTAACTAGATCCATAATCCCTAGATAAATAGCCGCAGATCAATAATCACTAGATCAATAATCACTAGATCAATAACCACTAACTAAATCAATAACCGCTAGATCAATAATCACTAACTAGATCAATAACCACTAGATCAATAATCCACAGATCAATAACCACTAGATTAATAATCAACAGATTAATAACCACTAACTAGATCAATAATCACTAGATCAATAACCACTAGATCAATAACCACTAAGTAGATCAATAACCACTAGATCAATAATGACTAACTAGATCAATAATCACTAGATCAATAACCACTAGATCAATAACCACTAACTAGATCAATAACCACTAACTAGATCAATAACCACTAGATCAATAATCACTAAGTAGATCAATAACCGCTAGATCAATAATCACTAACTAGATCAATAACCACTAACTAGATCAATAACCACTAGATCAAATAACCACTAACTAGATCAATAACCACTGGATAAATAATCACTAGATCAATAACCACTAACTAGATCCATAACCACTTGATCAATAACCACTAGATCAATAATCACTAGATCAATAACAACTAGATCAATAATCAGTAGATCAAAAATCACTAGATCAACAACCACTAGATCAATAATCACTATATCAATAATCACTAGATCCATAACCACTAGATCAATAACCACTAGATCAATAACCACTAGATCAATAACCACTAGATCAATAACCACTAGATCAATAACCACTAGATCAATAACCACTAGATCAATAACCACTAGATCAATAACCACTAGATCAATAACCACTAGATCAATAATCACTAGATCAGTAACCACTAGATCAATAATCACTAGATCCATAACCACTAGATCAATAACCACTAACCAGATCGTCTTTCCTTGCTGTGGCCTGGTCCCTCTGCCTGTCGTTTGTTCCCTCTGCCTGAAGTGCATTAACCTTCCAGATAACAAGTTCAAATCGACCAACTCAGGCTTCCTAATAACTCAGGCTTCCTAATAACTCAGGCTTCCTAATAACTCAGGCTTCCTAATAACTCAGGCTTCCTAATAACTCAGGCTTCCTAATAACTCAGGCTTCCTAGTAACTCAGGCTTCCTAATAACTCAGGCTTCCTAATAACTCAGGCTTCCTAGTAACTCAGGCTTCCTAGTAACTCAGGCTTCCTAATAACTCAGGCTTCCTAGTAACTCAGGCTTCCTAATAACTCAGGCTTCCTAATAACTCAGGCTTCCTAGTAACTCAGGCTTCCTAGTAACTCAGGCTTCCTAATAACTCAGGCTTCCTAGTAACTCAGGCTTCCTAATAACTCAGGCTTCCTAATAACTCAGGCTTCCTAGTAACTCAGGCTTCCTAATAACTCAGGCTTCCTAAAAACTCAAGCTTCCTAATAACTCAGGCTTCCTAATAACTCAGGCTTCCTAGTAAAGGCCTTCAGTTTTTCCACCATGTCCACGACTGTTTTCTCTCTTTCTTGTAACTGCAGATTTAACCCGTTTTAAGTGACAGAATATGTCAGCCCAGAGAAGCTGTGTCTGTAGCTTGCTGTTGTCTGGGGCGGGAAAGCCACTGAAACTTCCATCCTTGGATTCACAATGAGGTCTGAGTTTAAATTATTTACAAACAGCGACATTTCCATTTGCAAATAAGACACACTAGCTGGGTATTGGGAAAAGATGTTAAATGATGAACACATATCTCTCTGTACATTCTTCCCTGAAACTTCGATGTTCATTAGTCACCATTTTGTTTTTATACTACAAAATATCAAGCTAATTGTTCTGAAAGAATGTTGACCTAAAGAAAAGTAGTCTATTGGGCTGGACATATGTTACATCGACCTGTTATCCCCCACCACACATAGACGCACATAGAAACAAACAAAAATATTAGTTGAATAGAGATATTGGTGATTTTATGAGCGTAATCAGATGATAATGATTATGTTATTGTCACAGAATTGATTATGTAATAATCAGATGTGTTAAAAAAATGTTGTTCAATTTGTACTGTAGGGCAATTCGTTGTGCTAATATTATATACTAATTATGTTCTGTCCCGCCGACTATTAGCTCAGAATAAATTTGGCCCAAGGCCAAACCTAGTCGACGGTCCCTGATTTAGATGTACACAAATGTACATAAATGTATTCCTGTGGAGTCAACATCACACACACACACACACACACACACACACACACACACACACACACACACACACACACACACACACACACACACACACACACACACACACACACACACACACACACACACACACACACACACACACACACACACACACACACACACACACACACACACACTTCCCTTGACAAATGCTGAGAACACATCATGATGAGATGTGTTGTAAACTTCACTGACTCTGTTTTCCAATTGGCTCCCTATTCCATTTTATAGTGAGCTACTTTTGAGCAGGGCCCGTAAGGCTGTAGTCAATAGTAGTCTACTACGGTATGTCAGCCCAGTATCAGCCTTAAAACGTCATCCCTGTCACATTTTTTTTTTAAGGAAAACTCCACAATATATTACGTTTTTGTCAATACATTGGTATTAGATAGATATGGTAAAAAATACATGTGACAGTGGTTAGGCTCAGGGTTAGGGGTTAGGGTTAGACTCAGGGTTAGGGGTTAGGGTTAGGGTTAGACTCAGGGTTAGGGGTTAGGGTTAGGCTCAGGTTTAGACTCAGGGTTAGACTATAAGGACATCAGTTGGAAAAAGTGATGGGCTACTATCTGCACACGCCACAGTCAGTGTGAACCGGAGTGACTTGACACAATGCTGGCCAAGCAACATATAGCTACAAACAAAACAGAGTTAAATGGTTCCAGCCTGCCGTGATGCGTTTATCCATGTATACGGGTAAGATTCTAGTTACATTTTCAGGTATAAGTTTCAAATTTAGTCAAAAAGCCATTTTTATTGCAAGTTAAAGTGTACTGTTAGTTAGCTAGTGAACGGTAGCTTGCTGACTCGCTAGGTAACATTAGGTGTTTGATCTTTGTAGTAATATTATTTGAATCATAAATCAATTGGCATTGCTAGTTAACATTGAAACTAGTTTGTTAGATTTAGCTACTTGCAGATTCATACTACAGCTATGACCATGTTTGTATTGGTATTAATATGAGTTGGGTTTAGGCCAGTTCATTGTTTAGCTAGATAGCTAGGTAGCTACATGTCTAAACACTTCTGCCAGATTATTACATGACCCATCAAGTTAGCCAGGTGTGTATTCATATTTTCATCTGGACAATTGACACTGGACAATTGACACTGTTTTTTGATATTGCTACTATTGTGCCATTTACACCTTTTGTATCCTGTGCATGTGACAAATACATTTACATTTGATTTGATATAGCTTGTATTTAACACATGGCTTCACATGCGAATCCTTAAAGAGATAGGTGGGGCTAAGGATTAAAGAGGGTGTGAACGACGCCGAATGGGTGTAGACAAAGAGCTTTCCAGTAGGTACCAAAAAACGATTCACGGGTCATTTTCTCAAAAGTGGGTTTACAAGTTTATCAACTTTCAAAGCAGAATAACTTACCCATTGTTCCTCAACTGCAGTGTATTTTCTAGCTCTGAGTCTCTACTTTTATCCAATGTAAAAAAACACTTTCAAATGTTGCTACATAAGACCAAATCAAGGAGGTTGGTCACATTGTGTTTGTGTGTGTGTCCTAGGAGTTCCAGGGGTGTACCCACTGGAGGTCAACATTGATGTAGGAGCCCATCCTTGTGACGTCCATCTACACAAGCAAAGGAGATCTCCTGTAGTATAAGGTGCTGTAAATTACCACATTTAAAAAGCCCCTTGGCCAGTACATACTGTAAATATTGTTTATTGGAAAACAGTTTCAGGATACAGATGTAAAAAAAAATAAAAAAAATAATCACCAGATTTTTCTGATTATTTGCGGAATATTTTCAAAACTCTAAACTGATAACACTGGTAATACATTCATGTAAAATTTCAGTTTTCTGTGAAATACCATTTCACAGAAAAGAACATTTTGAACATTTTGTTTAGTCATCAGTGTACACCAAGTATTCACAGCCCTTGACTTTTTCCACATGTTGTTGTATTACAGCCTGAAATGTTGTCACTGGTCTACACACAATACCCCCATCAAGTGGAATGATCAAATGGAACAAATTTGTACAAATGAAATAAAAAATGAAAAGCTGAAATGTCTTGGCTCAGTAAGTATTCAGTCCCTTTGTTATAGCAAACGTGCATACAGTACATAACAACACATAATGGAAGATAGACAAAGGACGTATACAGACAATAAGTACAGGTAGAAACAGTGCAATTCATGAGCGATCAACGGCTCATCTGTACACTATAAACAATAGAACACTCAATCAACTACAACATTAGCTGTAGGCCAGCCTGCTGGTCCTACTTGTGGTTTTAAACGTTCAGGAGCCGTACTGCCTTACTGATAAAAAGACATGGAATAGAGCGCCTGCAAAATCCTACAGGAAAACCTGTTTTAATCTGCTTTCTAACAGACTCTGGGGGGAAACAAATGCATCTTTCAGAAGGACAATAACCTAAAACACAAGGCCAAAAATACACTGGAGTTGCTTACCAAGACGACATTGAAGTTCCTAAGTGGCCTAGGTACATGAATTGTTTTTCTAGCCTGAACCATTCGGCCGTTGTCACTCTAAAGAACCTGGAAAACAACTTGAAAATTATTCATTGTTTTATTGTTTTGTTGAATAGTCATGACTGGTTTAAGATATCTGTCGTAAGACGATGGTGGCAAAGGATATCATTGCTACTTATTGCGGATTCAAGTTCAGTTTTGAGATCGTCATTGGTGTAGGGTTAGCTGGACTTTTCTGACTGGTCTTGAAACTTTGATAACCTCTCCCCGCTTGGCATGATGGGATATGTAGTGATTTTTTTTTTTGTACAAAAAACATCAATAATGTCACACACATCAATTTGACACACAAAAATATCATACATTGTGAGGAATATCCTTTTTGCATAAAACGTGACCGGATGACGTTTTCCTGTGATATCATGTTGACTATATAGCGAGTTCCATTTGGGATGCAAGTTGAGTCTTCTCCTGCATAGTGAAGTGGTTGAGGAGAGAAGATCACCAAAGGTCTTGAGGGTTTGGCCGGTAGGGATATCCTAGTCTCAGTATGTAAAAAAGGTAATGAAATGTAAAATGTAATGAAATGTAAAATGTAATAAAAAATGTTTGCACTCTACTGTAAGTTGCTCTGGATAAGAGCGTCTGCTAAATGACTAAAAATGTAAAATGTAAATATTTTTTGGATCATTGACTTTTTACTGGTGCAAAATATCTAGGGAAGTCTCAAGGTTTTGCTCGCCTGATGTAGAGTATCTCATGATAAGCTGTAGACCACACTATCTACCTAGAGAGTTCTCATCTGTATTTTTTTGGAGCTGTCTACATACCACCACAGACCGATGCTGGCACTAGGACCGCACTCTGTATTCCGCCATAAGCAAACAGGAAAATTCTCATCCAGAGGCAGCGCTCCTAGTGGCTGGGACTTTAATGCAGGGAAACTTAAATCAGTTTTACCTCATTTCTATCAGCATATTAAAACCTCTTACAGCTACCCCCCCTTCTTTCAATTTCGGCCTGAAGACATACCCAAATCTAACTGCCTCTAGCCAGAAGCAAGGATATGCATATTCTTGGTACCATTTGAAAGAAAACACTCTGAAGTTTGTGTAAATGTGAATTGAATGTAGGAGAATATAACACAATAAATCCAGAAAATCACAATATATGATTTTTAAGTAATTAATTTGCATTTTATTGCATGACATAAGTATTTGATACATCAGAAAAGCAGAACTTAATATTTGGTACAGAAACCTTTGTTTGCAATTACAGAGATCATACGTTCCTGTAGTTCTTTACCAGGTTTGCACACACTGCAGCAGGGATTTTGGCCCACTCCTCCATACAGACCTTCTCCAGATCTTTCAGGTTTCGGGGCTGTCGCTGGGCAATACGGACTTTCAGCTCCCTTCAAAGATTTTCTATTGGGTTCAGGTCTGGAGACTGGCTAGGCCACTCCAGGACCTTGAGATGCTTCTTACGGAGCCACTCCTTAGTTGCCCTGGCTGTGTGTTTAGTGTTGTTGTCATGCTGGAAGACCCAGCCACGACCCATCTTCAATGCTCTTACTGAGGGAAGGAGGTTGTTGGCCAAGATCTCGCGATACATGGCCCCATCCATCCTCCCCTCAATACGGTGCAGTTGTCCTGTCCCCTTTGCAGAAAAGCATCCCCAAAGAACGATGTTTCCACCTCCATGCTTCACGGTTGGGATGGTGTTCTTGGGGTTGTACTCATCCTTCTTCTTCCTCCAAACACGGCGAGTGGAGTTTAGACCAAAAAGCTCTATTTTTGTCTCATCAGACCACATGGACCTTCTCCCATTCCTCCTCTGGATCATCCAGATGGTCATTGGCAAACTTCAGACGGGCCTGGACATGCGCTGGCTTGAGCAGGGGGACCTTGAGTGCGCTGCAGGATTTTAATCCATGACGGCGTAGTGTGTTACTAATGGTTTTCTTTGAGACTGTGGTCCCAGCTCTCTTCAGGTCATTGACCAGGTCCTGCCGTGTAGTTCTGGGCTGATCCCTCACCTTCCTCATGATCATTGATGCCCCACGAGGTGAGATCTTGCATGGAGCCCCAGACCGAGGGTGATTTACCATCATCTTGAACTTCTTCCATTTTCTAATAATTGCGCCAACAGTTGTTGCCTTCTCACCAAGCTGCTTGCCTATTGTCCTGTAGTCCATCTCAGCCTTGTGCAGGTCTACAATTTTATCCCTGATGTCCTTACACAGCTCTCTGGTCTTGGCCATTGTGGAGAGGTTGGAGTCTGTTTGATTGAGTGTGTGGACAGGTGTCTTTTATACAGGTAACGAGTTCAAACAGGTGCAGTTAACCTCTTGTCAATATAGGGGGTGCTGTTTCAACTTTGTAAAATATCGTTCTCAAATTAAACTGCCTCGTACTCAATTCTTGCTCGTACAATATGCATATTATTATTACTATTGGATAGAAAACACTCTCTAGTTTCTAAAACCGTTTGAATTAT
Organism: Salvelinus namaycush; assembly: GCF_016432855.1. Taxonomy (NCBI): domain Eukaryota; kingdom Metazoa; phylum Chordata; class Actinopteri; order Salmoniformes; family Salmonidae; genus Salvelinus; species Salvelinus namaycush. The sequence continues at coordinate 35,995,555 of NC_052335.1, forward strand.
TTCTCTGAGTGAAACAGAACTCATTCTGTAGCACATTTCCTGTCAGGGAGTAAGATTTCAGAAATCGAGGTCCCTGTTCTGAGGTCAGTTTATAAGTCCCCATGTAAGCCATCGGGCTACATGCACTGCATACGTCTTCCTCTAGATGTCAGTAAGCGGGGAGAATTTGAATGGAGTGGATTGCGCAATCTGGGACCTTATATAAGACCGTGGAACGGAAGTACCGTCCTTTTCAACGGTGCGCCTGGCGCAGTAGGGACATCACAGTGGCCTGCTGCAAAGCTTTCGTTTTGCCAGTTCTATATCTCCGGTCATGTTTTTATTCGTTATAGTTGTTAAGAACTAATTTGTCTTTCATTTGCTGTCCAACCTGTATTTTTTAGTCAAGTTTATGATTATTTATTGATTAGAATAGGTGCCTCTCCAAGATGGCGCCCGACATTTTCTGGGCAGCTTGGCAACTTTTCTCATTGTATAACCACGATTTGTGCCGCTAAATATGCACATTTTCGAACAAACTCTATATGCATTGTGTAATATGATGTTATAGGACTGTCATCTGAAGAATTCTGAGAAGGTTAGTGAAAAAATTAATATATTTTGGTAGTTTATACGTTATCGCTATGTTTGGCTTGAATCAATGCTGTTGTGATGTTTGCTATTGTGGTAAGCTAATATAACGCTATATTGTGTTTTCGCTGTAAAACACTTAGAAAATCTGAAATATTGGCTGGATTCACAAGATCTGTGTCTTTCATTTGATGTACGCTGTGTATTTTTAAGAAATGTTTTATGATGAGTAATTAGGTAATACACGTTGCTCTCTGTAGTTATTCTAGTCGCTTTGGTAAGAGTTGTGATGGTGGCTGCAATGGTAAACTATGATTTATACCTGAAATATGCACATTTTTCTAACAAAACATATGCTATACAATAAATATGTTATCAGACTGTCATCTGATGAAGTTGTTTCTTGGTTAGTGGCTATTTATATCTTTATTTGGTCGAATTTGTGATAGCTACTGATGGAGTAAAAAACTGGTGGAGTAAAAAAAGTGGTGTCTTTTGCTAACGTGGTTAGCTAATAGATTTACATATTGTGTCTTCCCTGTAAAACATTTTAAAAATCAGAAATGATGGCTGGATTCACAAGATGTGTATCTTTCATCTGGTGTCTTGGACTTGTGATTTAATGATATTTAGATGCTAGTATTTACTTGTGACGCTATGCTAGGCTATGCTAGTCAGCTTTTTTACTGACGGGGGTGCTCCCGGATCCGGGTTTGGGAGGAACTAGAAGTTAATACAGGTAATGAGTGGAGAACAGGAGGGCTTCTTAAAGAAAAACTAACAGGTCTGTGAGAGCCGGGATTCTTACTGGTTGGTAGGTGATCAAATACTTATGTCATGCAATAAAATGCAAATTAATTACCTAAAAATCATAAAATGTGATTGTCTGGATTTTTGTTTTAGATTCCGGCTCTCACAGTTACAGACCTCTACATGCTTTGTAAGTAGCAAAATCGGCAGTGTATCAAATACTTGTTCTCCCCACTGTATATAGAGTACAGGGAACATACAGTGCTGTTCCATTTCACTTTGGCCATTGTTGTGGGCCTGCCTCAAATAGGCTATTTCATGTGGGGGTGGGGTGGAGCGGCAGACACACGCAACTCGACCATGCTCCCTCTAATCCATAATATGTAGACTGAGTAGAGGAAGCATGGTCGCTGTGTTGAGATGTGTGGGTTTGCTGTTACATTCCACTCCATTCCATTTTTATATACACTGCTCAAAAAAATAAAGGGAACACTAAAATAACACATCCTAGATCTGAATGAATGAAATATTCTTATTAAATACTTTTTTCTTTACATTGTTGAATGTGCTGACAACAAAATCACACAAAAATGATCAATGGAAATCAAATTTATCAACCCATGGAGGTCTGGATTTGGAGTCACACTCAAAATTAAAGTGGAAAACCACACTACAGGCTGATCCAACTTTGATGTAATGTCCTTAAAACAAGTCAAAATGAGGCTCAGTAGTGTGTGTGGCCTCCACGTGCCTGTATGACCTCCCTACAACGCCTGGGCATGCTCCTGATGAGGTGGCGGATGGTCTCCTGAGGGATCTCCTCCCAGACCTGGACTAAAGCATCCGCCAACTCCTGGACAGTCTGTGGTGCAACGTGGCGTTGGTGGATGGAGCGAGACATGATGTCCCAGATGTGCTCAATTGGATTCAGGTCTGGGGAACGGGCGGGCCAGTCCATAGCATCAATGCCTTCCTCTTGCAGGAACTGCTGACACACTCCAGCCACATGAGGTCTAGCATTGTCTTGCATTAGGAGGAACCCAGGGCCAACCGCACCAGCATCTGGTCTCACAAGGGGTCTGAGGATCTCATCTCGGTACCTAATGGCAGTCAGGCTACCTCTGGCGAGCACATGGAGGGCTGTGCGGCCCCCCAAAGAAATGCCACCCCACACCATGACTGACCCACCGCCAAACCGGTCATGCTGGAGGATGTTGCAGGCAGTAGAACGTTCTCCACGGCGTCTCCAGACTCTGTCACGTCTGTCACATGTGCTCATGTGCTCAGTGTGAACCTGCTTTCATCTGTGAAGAGCACAGGGCGCCAGTGGCGAATTTGCCAATCTTGGTGTTCTCTGGCAAATGCCAAACGTCCTGCACGGTGTTGGGCTGTAAGCACAACCCCCACCTGTGGATGTCGGGCCCTCATACCACCCTCATGGAGTCTGTTTCTGACCGTTTGAGCAGACACATGCACATTTGTGGCCTGCTGGAGGTCATTTTGCAGGGCTCTGGCAGTGCTCCTCCTTGCACAAAGGCGGAGGTAGCGGTCCTGCTGCTGGGTTGTTGCCCTCCTACGGCCTCCTCCACGTCTCCTGATGTACTGGCCTGTCTCCTGGTAGCGTCTCCATGCTCTGGACAATACGCTGACAGACACAGCAAACCTTCTTGCCACAGCTCGCATTGATGTGCCATCCTGGATGAGCTGCACTACCTGAGCCACTTGTGTGGGTTGTAGACTCAGTCTCATGCTACCATTAGAGTGAAAGCACCGCCAGCATTCAAAAGTGACCAAAACATCAGCCAGGAAGCATAGGAACTGAGAAGTGGTCTGTGGTCACCACCTGCAGAACCACTCCTTTATTGGGGGTGTCTTGCTAATTGCTTATAATTTCCACCTGTTGTCTATTCCATTTGCACAACAGCACGTGAAATTTATTGTCAATCAGTGTTGCTTCCTAAGTGGACAGTTTGATTTCACAGAAGTGTGATTGACTTGGAGTTACATTGTGTTGTTTAAGTGTTCCCTTTTATTTTTTTGAGCAGTGTATATATATATATATATATATACACACAAACATAGGCTATGGGTCATTCACATACATAAAAACATACCCCCACCCACAATGTATAGCCAATGTGTACTTTACACATTTCATTACATTTTTATATATTGCAAATAAAATGTAAAAACAATCACAAATAATATTTTATATTATTAATTTCAAACAACGGCATTAGCATGAGAAGAACTTACCAGTCCAAAACAATGTCCTCTCCGTTCAAAAAATATGCTTCCATTTGAGTAATAGCTATGGTCGCTAACTGAGTCCTCTTCCAAAAGCATATCTTTCTCACTTTCACGATCAATTTCCTCTATAATTTTGTCTACATTCGTATATATCTAATCTTAGATTTAGCTTTCCCTGACTTACTCGCCATGATGTTCGATATATAAACAGCTGAAGATGCTCGTTACCGAAATAGTGCTGTGCGTAACAAGCTTGGCTCCTTCCAGTATGAATCTTCAATGGCGATAGACCGTCTTTACGCCGGAGTTTACTACATGGGTTGGTCTTCCAACACAGAACCATTACATATTGCCGTTTACCTCTGCACATTGGCTATCTACCCAGCTAGATTTCAAGACGATCAGTGGTCATTGGGTTAAAATACAGTCAATCAACGAAACAGCGGTCATATAATTGGTGCACAATGAGGTCATTACTTGTTGTCTTCCAATCGGTTTCTTTCGGTCAATACGTCCCGCAAAATGACCCATCAAGTTTGGTTGTGTTACAAACAAACAGTTGATTGCAATGAAACCAAACATGACTGGATAGAGTCACGTTTAGTCTGTGTATCTACGTCGAATGTTTTGTCGAAAATTGAATGACACGGAATTCAACGAGGTAAGCGTTCACAAAATGTTTCGTGTTAGGCTATAAAAATGGATTTAACCGAACAAAAGACCATTCATTGTGTAACAATGAGCCTTGGGATTGCAAACAGAGCAAGATCTTCAAAGGTAAACGATTTATTTCATTGCAATTTGTGATTTTGTTACGCCTGTGCTGGTTGAAATAGTATTTTGATATGGGGCTCTGTGCTCAGATAATCGCATCGTACTCTTTCACAGTAAATCCTTTTTAAAATCTGACAACGCAGTTGGATTAGCAAGATTCTAGGCTTTTGAACCATGTGAGACACTTGTATTTTCAGGAATGATTAATATGACTATTTATGTGGCGATCACCGTATGTTGTCGAATTTAAACCCGCTACCGGTATCCGTAGCGCAGAGAAGTTAAATGTGCAACCAGAGGAGAAAAAAACCTTGCCCTCCATTTGGTAAATCTGACCCTAATTCTATCCTCCTGATTCCTGCTTACAAGCACACATTTAAGCAGGAAGCACCAGTGACTCGGTCTATAAAAAAGTGGTCAGATGAAGCAGATGCTAAACTACAGGACTGTTTTGCTATCACAGACCGGAATATGTTCCGGGATTCTTCCAATGACATTGAGGAGTACACCACATCAGTCACAGACTTCATCAATAAGTGAATCGATGACTTACATTTACATTTACATTTAAGTCATTTAGTAGACACTCTTATCCAGAGCGACTTACAAATTGGTGCATTCACCTTATGATATCCAGTGGAACAACCACTTTACAATAGTGCATCTAAATCTTTTAAGGGGGGGGGGGGGTTAGAAGGATGACTTTATCCTATCCTAGGTATTCCTTAAAGAGGTGGGGTTTCAGGTGTCTCCGGAAGGTGGTGATTGACTCCGCTGACCTGGCGTCGTGAGGGAGTTTGTTCCACCATTGGGGTGCCAGAGCAGCGAACAGTTTTGACTGGGCTGAGCGGGAACTGTACTTCCTCAGAGGTAGGGAGGCGAGCAGGCCAGAGGTGGATGAACGCAGTGCCCTTGTTTGGGTGTAGGGCCTGATCAGAGCCTGAAGGTACGGAGGTGCCGTTCCCCTCACAGCTCCGTAGGCAAGCACCATGGTCTTGTAGCGGATGCGAGCTTCAACTGGAAGCCAGTGGAGAGAGCGGAGGAGCGGGGTGACGTGAGAGAACTTGGGAAGGTTGAACACCAGACGGGCTGCGGCGTTCTGGATGAGTTGTAGGGGTTTAATGGCACAGGCAGGGAGCCCAGCCAACAGCGAGTTGCAGTAATCCAGACGGGAGATGACAAGTGCCTGGATTAGGACCTGCGCCGCTTCCTGTGTGAGGCAGGGTCGTACTCTGCGAATGTTGTAGAGCATGAACCTACAGGAACGGGCCACCGCCTTGATGTTAGTTGAGAACGACAGGGTGTTGTCCAGGATCACGCCAAGGTTCTTAGCGCTCTGGGAGGAGGACACAATGGAGTTGTCAACCGTGATGGCGAGATCATGGAACGGGCAGTCCTTCCCCGGGAGGAAGAGCAGCTCCGTCTTGCCGAGGTTCAGCTTGAGGTGGTGATCCGTCATCCACACTGATATGTCTGCCAGACATGCAGAGATGCGATTCGCCACCTGGTTATCAGAAGGGGGAAAGGAGAAGATTAATTGTGTGTCGTCTGCATAGCAATGATAGGAGAGACCATGTGAGGATATGACAGAGCCAAGTGACTTGGTGTATAGCGAGAATAGGAGAGGGCCTAGAACAGAGCCCTGGGGGACACCAGTGGTGAGAGCATGTGGTGCGGAGACAGATTCTCGCCACGCCACCTGGTAGGAGCGACCTGTCAGGTAGGACGCAATCCAAGCGTGGGCCGCGCCGGAGATGCCCAACTCGGAGAGGGTGGAGAGGAGGATCTGATGGTTCACAGTATCAAAGGCAGCCGATAGGTCTAGAAGGATGAGAGCAGAGGAGAGAGAGTTAGCTTTAGCAGTGCGGAGCGCCTCCGTGACACAGAGAAGAGCAGTCTCAGTTGAATGACTAGTCTTGAAACCTGACTGATTTGGATCAAGAAGGTCATTCTGAGAGAGATAGCAGGAGAGCTGGCCAAGGACGGCACGTTCAAGAGTTTTGGAGAGAAAAGAAAGAAGGGATACTGGTCTGTAGTTGTTGACATCGGAGGGATCGAGTGTAGGTTTTTTCAGAAGGGGTGCAACTCTCGCTCTCTTGAAGACGGAAGGTACGTAGCCAGCGGTCAAGGATGAGTTGATGAGCGAGGTGAGGTAAGGGAGAAGGTCTCCGGAAATGGTCTGGAGAAGAGAGGAGGGGATAGGGTCAAGCGGGCAGGCTGTTGGGCGGCCGGCCGTCACAAGACGCGAGATTTCATCTGGAGAGAGAGGGGAGAAAGAGGTCAAAGCACAGGGTAGGGCAGTGTGAGCAGAACCAGCGGTGTCGTTTGACTTAGCAAACGAGGATCGGATGTCGTCGACCTTCTTTTCAAAATGGTTGACGAAGTCATCCGCAGAGAGGGAGGATGGGGGGGAGGGGGAGGAGGATTCAGGAGGGAGGAGAAGGTGGCAAAGAGCTTCCTAGGGTTAGAGGCAGATGCTTGGAATTTAGAGTGGTAGAAAGTGGCTTTAGCAGCAGAGACAGAAGAGGAAAATGTAGAGAGGAGGGAGTGAAAGGATGCCAGGTCCGCAGGGAGGCGAGTTCTCCTCCATTTCCGCTCGGCTGCCCGGAGCCCTGTTCTGTGAGCTCGCAATGAGTCGTCGAGCCACGGAGCAGGAGGGGAGGACCGAGCCGGCCTGGAGGATAGGGGACATAGAGAGTCAAAGGATGCAGAAAGGGAGGAGAGGAGGGTTGAGGAGGCAGAATCAGGAGATAGGTTGGAGAAGGTTTGAGCAGAGGGAAGAGATGATAGGATGGAAGAGGAGAGAGTAGCGGGGGAGAGAGAGCGAAGGTTGGGACGGCGCGATACCATCCGAGTAGGGGCAGAGTGGGAAGTGTTGGATGAGAGCGAGAGGGAAAAGGATACAAGGTAGTGGTCGGAGACTTGGAGGGGAGTTGCAATGAGATTAGTGGAAGAACAGCATCTAGTAAAGATGAGGTCAAGCGTATTGCCTGCCTTGTGAGTAGGGGGGGGAGGTGAGAGGGTGAGGTCAAAAGAGGAGAGGAGTGGAAAGAAGGAGGCAGAGAGGAATGAGTCAAAGGTAGACGTGGGGAGGTTAACCTCTTATGGCTGCAAGCCCGAGGTCGGTACACCTATGACAACATCCCCCACCCCCCCCACACTGATTAGCATCGCTAGCATAGCGTCACAATTAAATAGTAGCATCTAAATATCATTAAATCACAAGTCCAAGACACCAAATGAAAGATACAGATCTTGTGAATAAAGCCACCATTTCAGATTTTTAAAATGATTTACAGGGAAGACAAAATATGTAAATCTATTAGCTAACCATGTTAGCAAAAGACACCATTTTTCTTTGGCCACCATTTTTTCTCAACACCAGTAGCTATCACCAATTCGGCTAAACTAAGATATTGATAGCCACTAACCAAGAAAAAACCTCATCAGATGACAGTCTGATAACATATTTATTGTATAGGATAGGTTTTGTTAGAAAAATGTGCATATTTCAGGTATAAATCATAGTTTACAATTGCACCCACCATCACAAATCGACTAGAATAAATACACAGAGCAACGTGTATTACCAATTTACTCATCATAAAACATTTCTTAAAAATACACAGCACATAGCAATGGAAAGACACAGATCTTGTGAATTCAGACAATATTTCAGATGTTCTAAGTGTTTTACAGCAAAAACACAATAAATCGTTATATTAGCATACCACATATGCAAACGTTACCCGACCATTGATTCAAGCCAAAGAGAGCGATATCGTTATCATCGCCAAAATATATTAATTTTTTCACTAACCTTCTCAGAATTCTTCCGATGACACTCCTGTAACATCATATTACAACATACATATAGAGTTTGTTCGAAAATGTGCATATTTAGCCACCAAAATCATGGTTAGACAATGACAAAAGTAGCCCAGCTGGTCAGAAAATGTCGTGCGCCATATTAGACAGTGATCTAGTCTTATACATAAATACTCATAAACGTGACTAAAAAATATAGGGTGGACAGCGATTGATAGACAATTTAATTCTTAATACAATCGCTGAATTACATTTTTTAAATTATCCTTACTTTTCAATACAGGTTGCGCCAAGCGAAGCTACATCTAACAAAATGGCGGCATAAGCGATTAACATTTTTCGACAGAAACACGATTTATCATAATAAATTGTTCTTACTTTGAGCTGTTCTTCCATCAGAATCTTGGGCAATGAATCCTTTCTTGGGTCTAATCGTCTTTTGGTCGAAAGCTGTCCTCTTGCCATGTGGAAATGCCCACTGCGTTCGGCATGAACTGGAAACGTGCCCAGAGGTTCAAAGTGTCTCAGAAAGCAATGCCTCAAAATCGCACTAAACGGATATAAATTGCTATAAAACGGTTTAAATTAACTACCTTATGATGTTTTTAACACCTATAACGAGCAAAAACATGACCGGAGAAATATTACTGGCTAAACTAAAGCTTGGAAAAAGAGCAGGTCCGTGTCCACCTTGCATCAGGCGCAGCTGGAAAAGGGACACTACCTACACGTTGTGCTGTTTTATAGAGGCTCTGATTGCGCAATCGACTCCATTCAAAGCGTCACCACGTAATGACATCCAGGGGAAGACGTAAGCAGTGTTTGTATCCTCATAGCATTCACAGGGACCTTTAAACTGACTCCAGATCAGGGGCCAAGATGTCTGAAATCTGACTCCATGTCAGGGAAAGTGCTGTAGAATGAGTTCTGTTCCACTCAGAGACAAAATTTCAACGGCTATAGAAACTAGAGAGTGTTTTCTATCCAATAATAACAATAATATGCATATTGTACGAGCAAGAATTGAGTACGAGGCCGTTTGAAATGGGCACCTATTATCTGGCTACTCAATACTGCCCCTGCAGCCATAAAAAGTTAAAGTCACCCAGAACTGTGAGAGGTGAGCCATCCTCAGGAAAGGAACTTATCAAGGCGTCAAGCTCATTGATGAACTCTCCAAGGGAACCTGGAGGGCGATAAATGATAAGGATGTTAAGCTTGAAAGGGCTGGTAACTGTGACAGCATGGAATTCAAAGGAGGCGATAGACAGATGGGTCAGGGGAGAAAGAGAGAATGTCCACTTGGGAGAGATGAGGATCCCAGTGCCACCACCCCGCTGACCAGAAGCTCTCGGGGTGTGCGAGAACACGTGGGCAGACGAGGAGAGAGCAGTAGGAGTAGCAGTGTTATCTGTGGTAATCCATGTTTCCGTCAGTGCCAAGAAGTCGAGGGACTGGAGGGAAGCATAGGCTGGGATGAACTCTGCCTTGTTGGCCGCAGATCGGCAGTTCCAGAGGCTGCCGGAGACCTGGAACTCCATGTGGGTCGTGCGCGCTGGGACCACCAGGTTAGAGTGGCAGCGGCCACGCGGTGTGAAGTGTACTTCGTCCCCATAGTGACTGCCCGTACATACCCCAACCAGAAGCTATGGATTACAGGCAACATTCACACTGAACCAAAGAGTTGACCTGTTGCTTTGAAGGAGCGGGACTCTAACCCGGAAACTTATAAGAAATCCCGCTATGACCTCCGACAATCCCTCAACTAGGCAAAGAGTCAATACAGGACTAAGATCGAATCATACCACACCGGCTGCGGCAGGGCAAACTACTACAGACTACAGCTGAGAGTTGCCGAGTGACACGAGCCTACCAGACGAGCTAAATAACTTCTATCCTCGCTTCAAGGCAAGTAACACTGAAATATGCATGAGAGCATCAGCTGTTCCGGACGACTGTGTGATCACGCTCTCCGCAGCCGATGTGAATAAGACCATTAAACAGGTCAACATTCACAAGACCGCAGGGCCAGATAGTGTCTTCACTGACATTTTCAACCTCTGAGTTTGTAATACCAACATGTTTCAAGCAGCCCACCACAGTCCCTATGCCCAAGAACACTAAGGCAACCTGCCTAAATGACTATCGACCCGTAGCACTCCCGTCTGTAGCCATGAAATGCTTTGAAAAGCTTGTCATGGTTCACATCAACACCATTATCCCAGAAACACTAGATGCACTCCAATTTGCATACCGCCCCAACAGATGCATATATGATGCAATCTCTATTGCACTCCACACTACCCTTTCACACCTGGACAAAAGGAACACCTATGTGAGAATGCTATTCATTGACTACAGCTCAGCGTTCAACACTGTAGTGCTCTCAAAGTTCATCACTAAGATAAGGACCCTAGGACAAAACACCTCCCTCTGCAACTGGATCTTGGACTTACTGAGGGGCTGCCCCCAGGTGGTAAGGGTAGGTAACAAGACATCCGTCACACTATTCCTCAGCCCTACTATTCCTCAGCGTGCTCAGTTCCCTCCTGTACTCCCTGTTCACTCATATTTTTTTACAGCTGCTCCATCGAGAGCACCCTTATGGGTTGCATCACTGGCTGGTATGGCAACTGCTCGGCCTCCAACCGCAAGGCACTACAGAGTGTAGTGTGTAGAGCCCAGTACATCACCGGGGCCAAGCTTCCTGCCGTCCAGGACCTCTATGCCAGGCGGTGTAAGAGAAAGACCCTAAAAATGGTCAAAGACTCCAGCCACCCTAGTCATAGACTGTGCTCTCTGCTACTGCACGACAAGCGGTACCGGAGCGCCAAGTTGAGTTCCAAGAGGCTTCTAAACAGCTTCTACCCCCAAGCCATAAGACTCCTGAACATCTAAGCAAATGGCTACCCAGACTATTTGCATTGTCCCCCCACCCTTTTCTTCTACACTGCTGCTACTCATTTTAATATTATTTTATTTAACTAGGCAAGTCAGTTAAGAACAAATTCTTAATTACAATGCTCTTTAAAACTTCTTGTCAATAGGGGGGCGCTGTTTTCACTTTGGAAAAAATCGTGCCCAAATGAAACGGCCTCGTACTCTTTTCTAGATCATACAATATGCATATTATTATTACTATTGGATAGAAAACACTCAGAAGTTTCTAAAACTGTTTGAATTATGTCTGTGAGTAAAACAGAACTCATTTTGCAGCAAACTTCCATGCAGGAAGTGAAAAATCTGAAAACGAGGCTCTGTTTCAGGGCCTGCCTATTCAATTGCCGTATATTTATCGATATGCATGCACTTCATACGCCTTCCACTAGATGTCAACAGGCAGTGGAAGGTGGAATGGGGTGTCTAGCTTGATCTGAGGTCGAACAAGAGCTTTTGGAGTGTCAGGTCAGGAATTTCCTTTCTCTACCATGGCGCACGAAGAACCTCGATATTGTCTTCTGATAAGCGTTCGGTTTACACGGCGAATACGGCTCTGATTTTATTTGATACATGTGATAATAACATCGTAAAGTAGGTTTTTTCAACCCGAGTTTTATCAGATTATTCAACGTTTATTGGGACTTTTGGAGTTTTCCGTTCTTTGCGTCTAGAGAAAATGGGAACGTTATCAACATTGGCTAGCATTGTGGCGCAAATTCGACAGAAGAAAAGGACATTCTAAAACCAAACAACAATTTATTCTGGACCAATGACTCCTTGTACAAGATTCTGATGGAAGCTCAGCAAAAGTAAGAACAATTTATGATGTTATTTCGTATTTCTGTGGAAAATGTTGATTCCTATTCTCTGCCGTTTTGACGAGCGCTGTCTCGCAATAACGCAAGCTGTTTGTTATGGTAAAGTTATTTTAAAAAATCTAACACGGCGGTTGCATTAAGAACCAGTGTATCTTTCATTTGCTGTCCAACAAGTATTTTTATGTAAAGTTTCTGATGAGTTCTTTGGTCAGATTAGGTGAGTGTCCAAAATATCTCTGGAGATTCTTGTGAATCGATGCTATAGGGATAGGGTTAGGTCTATAGGGATAGGGTTAGGGCTACAGGGATAGGGTTAGGGCTATAGGGATATGGTTAGGGCTACAGGGATAGGGTTAGGACTACAGGGATAGGGTTAGGGATATAGGGATAGGGTTAGGGCTACAGGGATAGGGTTAGGACTACAGGGATAGGGTTAGGACTACAGGGATAGGGTTAGGGCTATAGGGATAGGGTTAGGGCTACAGGGATAGGGTTAGGGCTATAGGGATATGGTTAGGGCTACAGGGATAGGGTTAGGACTACAGGGATAGGGTTAGGGATACAGGGATAGGGTTAGGGCTATAGGCATAGGGTTAGGGCTATAGGGATATGGTTAGGGCTATAGGGATAGGGTTAGGGCTACAGGGATAGGGTTAAGGCTACAGGGATAGGGTTAGGGCTATAAGGATAGGGTTAGGGATATAGGGATAGGGTTAGGGTTAGGGTTAGGGCTACAGGGATAGGGTTAGGGCTACAGAGTTAGGGTTAGTGCTATAGGGATAGGGTTAGGGCTACAGAGTTAGGGTTAGTGCTACAGGGATAGGGTTAGTGCTACAGGGATAGGGTTAGGTCTATAGGGATAGGGTTAGGTCTATATGGATAGGGTTAGGGCTATAGGGATAGGGTTAGGGCTACAGAGTTAGGGTTTGGGCTACAGGGATAGGGTTGGGACTAAAAGGACAGGGTTAGGGCTACATAGTTAGGGTTAGGGCTACAGGGTTAGGGCTACAGGGGAAACTGTTAGGTCTACAAGGGTTAGGGTTAGTGTTAGGTGTACAAGGATTAGGGTTAGGGCTACAGGGTTTAGGGTTAGGGTTAGGGTTAGGGGTACAGGAAAAAAGGGTTAGGTCTACAGGGTTTAGGGTTAGGGTTAGGGGTACAGGAAAAGGGTTAGGTCTACAGGGGTTATGGTTAGGTCTACATGGTTAAGGTTAGGGCTACAGGGTTAGGGTTAGGGATATAGGGATAGGGTTAGGGTTAGGGCTACAGGGATAGGGTTAGGACTATAGGGATAGGGTTAGGGCTATAGGGATAGGGTTAGGACTATAGGGATATGGTTAGGACTATAGGGATATGGTTAGGGCTACAGGGATAGGGTTAGGGCTACAGGGATAGGGTTAGGGCTATAGGGATAGGGTTAGGGCTATAGGGATATGGTTAGGACTATAGGGATATGTTTAGGGCTACAGGGATAGGGATAGGGTTAGGGCTACAGGGATATGGTTAGGGCTACAGAGATAGGGTTAAGGCTATAGGGATAGGGTTAGGGCTATACGGATAGGGTTAGGGCTACAGGGATAAGGTTAGGGCTACAGGGATAGGGTTAGGGCTATAGGGATAGGGTTAGGGCTATAGGGATAGGGTTAGGGCTACAGGGATAGGGTTAGGGCTACAGCGATAGGGTTAGGGCTATAAGGATAGGGTTAGGGCTACAGGGATAGGGTTAGGGCTATAGGGATAGGGTTAGGGCTACAGGGATAGGGTTAGGGCTACAGCGATAGGGTTAGGGTTTCGGCGATAGGGTTAGGACTACAGGGTTAGGGCTAAAAGGTTAGGGCTACAGGGTTAGGGTTACAGGGTTAGGGTTACAGGGTTAGGGTTACAGGGTTAGGGCTACAAGGTTAGGGTTACAGGGTTAGGGCTACAGGTTTAGGGGTACAGGGTTAGGGCTACAGGGTTAGGGTTACAGGGTTAGGGTTACAGGGTTAGGGTTACAGGGTCAGGGTTACAGGGTTAGGGCTACAGGATTAGGGCTACAGGATTAGGGCTACAGGATTAGGGCTACAAGGTTAGGGCTACAAGGTTAGGGCTAGAAGGTCAGGGCTACAGGGTTAGGGCTACAGGGTTAGGGCTACAGGGTTAGGGCTACAGGGCTAGGGCTACAGGATTAGGGCTAGAAGGTCAGGGCTACAGGGTTAGGGCTACAGGGTTAGGGCTACAGGATTAGGGCTACAGGATTAGGGCTACAAGGTTAGGGCTACAGGGTTAGGGCTACAGGGCTAGGGCTACAGGATTAGGGCTAGAAGGTCAGGGCTACAGGGTTAGGGCTACAGGGTTAGGATTACAGGGTTAGGGCTACAGGGCTAGGGCTACAGGGCTAGGGCTACAGGATTAGGGCTACAGGGTTAGGGCTACAGGGTTAGGGCTACAGGGTTAGGGTTACAGGGTTAGGGTTACAGGGTTAGGGTTACAGGGTTAGGGCTACAAGGTTACGGCTACAGGTTTAGGGTTACAGGGTTAGGGCTACAGGGTTAGGTCTACAAGGTTAGGGCTACAGGGTTAGGGTTACAGGGTTAGGGCTACAAGGTTAGGGCTACAGGGTTAGGGCTACAAGGTTAGGACTACAAGGTTAGGGATACAGGGTTAGGGCTACAAGGTTAGGGCTACAGGGTTAGGGCTACAGGGTTAGGGATACAGGGTTAGGGCTACAAGGTTAGGGCTACAGGGTTAGGGCTACAGGGTTAGGGTTACAGGGTTAGGGCTATAGGGTTAGGGCTACAAGATTAGGACTACAAGGTTAGGGCTACAGGGTTAGGGCTACAGGGTTAGGGTTACAGGGTTAGGGTTACAGGGTTAGGGCTACAGGGTTAGGGCTACAAGGTTAGGGCTACAGGGTTAGGGCTACAGGGTTAGCGCTACAGGGTTAGGTCTACAAGGTTAGGGCTACAAGGTTAGGGCTACAAGGTTAGGGCTACAGGGTTAGGGCTACAGGGTTAGCGCTACAGGGTTAGGGCTACAAGGTTAGGGCTACAGGGTTAGGGTTACAGGGTTAGGGCTACAAGGTTAGGGCTACAAGGTTACGGTTACAGGTTTAGGGTTACAGGGTTAGGGTTACAGGGTTAGGGGTACAATGTTAGGGTTACAGGGTTAGGGTTACAGGGTTAGGGCTACAAGGTTAGGGCTACAAGGTTACGGTTACAGGGTTAGGGTTACAGGGTTAGGGCTACAAGGTTAGGGCTACAGGGTTAGGGTTACAGGGTTAGGGCTACAAGGTTAGGGTTACAGGGTCAGGGTTACAGGGTCAGGGCTACAGGGTTAGGGCTACAAGGTTACGGCTACAGGGTTAGGGCTACAGGGTTAGGGCTACAAGGTTAGGGCTACAGGGTTAGGGTTACAGGGTTAGGGCTACAAGGTTAGGGCTACAGGGTTAGGGTTACAGGGTTAGGGCTACAAGGTTAGGGCTACAAGGTTAGGGTTACAGGGTCAGGGCTACAGGGTTAGGGCTACAGGGTTAGGGTTACAGGGTTAGGGCTACAAGGTTAGGGCTACAGGGTCAGGGCTACAGGGTTAGGGCTACAAGGTCAGGGCTACAAGGTTAGGGCTACAAGGTTAGGGTTACATGTTAGGGCTACAGGGTTAGGGCTACAGGGTTAGGGTTACAGGGTTAGGGCTACAAGGTTAGGGTTACAGGGTCAGTGCTACAGGGTTAGGGCTACAAGGTTAGGGTTACAGGTTTAGGGTTACAGGGTTAGGGTTACATGTTAGGGCTACAGGGTTAGGGCTACAGGGTTAGGGTTACAGGGTTAGGGCTACAAGGTTAGGGTTACAGGGTCAGGGCTACAGGGTTAGGGCTACAAGGTTACGGCTACAGGGTTAGGGCTACAGGGTTAGGGCTACAAGGTTAGGGCTACAGGGTTAGGGTTACAGGGTTAGGGTTACAGGGTTAGGGCTACAGGGTTAGGGCTACAAGGTTATGGCTACAGGGTTAGGGCTACAGGGTTAGTGCTAGAAGGCTAGGGCTACAGGGTTAGTGCTAGAAGGCTAGGGCTACAGGGTTAGGGCTACAGGGTTAGGGTTACAGGGTCAGGGTTACAGGGTTAGGGCTACAAGGTTAGGGCTACAGGGTTAGGGTTACAGGGTTAGGGCTACAAGGTTAGGGCTACAGGGTTAGGGCTACAGGGTTAGGGTTACAGGGTTAGGGCTACAAGGTTAGGGTTACAGGGTCAGGGCTACAGGGTTAGGGCTACAAGGTTACGGCTACAGGGTTAGGGCTACAGGGTTAGGGCTACAGGGTTAGGGCTACAGGGTTAGGGCTACAAGGTTAGGGTTACAAGGTTAGGGTTACAGGGTTAGGGCTACAAGGTTAGGGCTACAATGTTAGGGTTACAGG
This sequence comes from Salvelinus namaycush, assembly GCF_016432855.1. Lineage (NCBI taxonomy): Eukaryota > Metazoa > Chordata > Actinopteri > Salmoniformes > Salmonidae > Salvelinus > Salvelinus namaycush. Next base: position 36,011,875 of record NC_052335.1, read on the forward strand.
TTTAGGGTTACAGGGTTAGGGTTACAGGGTTAGGGCTACAGGGTTAGGGCTACAGGGTTAGGGTTACAGGGTTAGGGCTACAAGGTTAGGGTTACAGGGTCAGGGTTACAGGGTCAGGGCTACAGGGTTAGGGCTACAAGGTTACGGCTACAGGGTTAGGGCTACAGGGTTAGGGCTACAAGGTTAGGGCTACAGGGTTAGGGTTACAGGGTTAGGGCTACAGGGTTAGGGCTACAGGGTTAGGGCTACAAGGTTAGGGCTACAGGGTTAGGGTTACAGGGTTAGGGTTACAGGGTCAGGGCTACAGGGTTAGGGCTACAGGGTTAGGGTTACAGGGTTAGGGCTACAAGGTTAGGGCTACAGGGTCAGGGCTACAGGGTTAGGGCTACAAGGTCAGGGCTACAAGGTTAGGGCTACAAGGTTAGGGTTACATGTTAGGGCTACAGGGTTAGGGCTACAGGGTTAGGGTTACAGGGTTAGGGCTACAAGGTTAGGGTTACAGGGTCAGGGCTACAGGGTTAGGGCTACAAGGTTAGGGTTACAGGTTTAGGGTTACAGGGTTAGGGTTACATGTTAGGGCTACAGGGTTAGGGCTACAGGGTTAGGGTTACAGGGTTAGGGCTACAAGGTTAGGGTTACAGGGTCAGGGCTACAGGGTTAGGGCTACAAGGTTACGGCTACAGGGTTAGGGCTACAGGGTTAGGGCTACAAGGTTAGGGCTACAGGGTTAGGGTTACAGGGTTAGGGTTACAGGGTCAGGGCTACAGGGTTAGGGCTACAAGGTTACGGCTACAGGGTTAGGGCTACAGGGTTAGTGCTAGAAGGCTAGGGCTACAGGGTTAGTGCTAGAAGGCTAGGGCTACAGGGTTAGGGCTACAGGGTTAGGGTTACAGGGTCAGGGTTACAGGGTTAGGGCTACAAGGTTAGGGCTACAGGGTTAGGGTTACAGGGTTAGGGCTACAAGGTTAGGGCTACAGGGTTAGGGCTACAGGGTTAGGGTTACAGGGTTAGGGCTACAAGGTTAGGGTTACAGGGTCAGGGCTACAGGGTTAGGGCTACAAGGTTACGGCTACAGGGTTAGGGCTACAGGGTTAGGGCTACAGGGTTAGGGCTACAGGGTTAGGGCTACAAGGTTAGGGTTACAAGGTTAGGGCTACAAGGTTAGGGCTACAAGGTTAGGGTTACAGGTTTAGGGTTACAGGGTTAGGGGTACAGGGTTAGGGCTACAAGGTTAGGGCTACAAGGTTACGGTTACAGGGTTAGGGTTACATGTTAGGGCTACAGGGTTAGGGCTACAGGGTTAGGGCTACAGGGTTAGGGCTACAAGGTTAGGGTTACAGGTTTAGGGTTACAGGGTTAGGGGTACAGGGTTAGGGCTACAAGGTTAGGGCTACAAGGTTACGGTTACAGGGTTAGGGTTACATGTTAGGGCTACAGGGTTAGGGCTACAGGGTTAGGGCTACAAGGTTAGGGTTACAGGGTTAGGGCTACAGGGTTAGGGCTACAGGGTTAGGGTTACAGGGTTACGGTTACAGGGTTAGGGTTACAGGGTTAGGGTTACAGGGTTAGGGCTACAGGGTTAGGGCTACAGGGTTACGGTTACAGGGTTAGGGTTACATGTTAGGTCTACAAGGTTAGGGCTACAGGGATACTCTCTACTCACCTACGTCAGGGAGTGATAACCCTCTATTTAATTATACTGTGAGGAGATTCACCTGTCCTTCAGCTGTCATCAAACCCCTTGGTTCCAACCTTGATTTATTTCTATGTTCAGACGATTGAGTCTTCCCCTTCCCCAAGGGTATACGTCAGCATATCAAATGGTGATCTTGCATGATCTAGCGACCAGTCCAGTGGATGTTGTGCATCAAGCTGCCTCACGCTTTGATCCAGTCTGGCTCGGACAAGGCTGACTTTACAGGATTATTGACACAGGTATGAGATAGTGTAACGACCCGAGAAACACCACTCAGTCAACTACACACGTCCTGTTGCTATGGAGATTATATCGATAACTTCTTTCATCCCTGCTATCAATCGAACGCGACAGGAAGTGGTGTCATAGAGGACTCACCCTCCAGTCCTACGCCTTCAGTCTCATCTGAATTAATCTCTAAAATCGAATAAAATCTAATTGTATTTGTCACATGCACACCGAATAAAACCAGAGTTGACCATGAAATGATTGCTTTTGAGCCCTTCCAATGATAAAGAGTAAGCAATTATAATAAAAAGAAAAATAATAACGCTATGAATAAAATACACAACAACGATACCATATACAGGAAGTACCAGATCAATGTGGAGCTATATACAGGGAGTACCAGTACCATATCAATGTGGAGCTATATACAGGAAGTACCAGTACCAGATCAGTGTGGAGCTATATACAGGAAGTACCAAAACCAGATCAGTGTGGAGCTATATACAGGAAGTACCAGATCAATGTGGAGCTATATACAGGAAGTACCAGTACCAGATCAGTGTGCAGCTATATACAGGAAGTACCAGTACCAGATCAGTGTGACGCTATATACAGGAAGTACCAGTACCAGATCAGTGTGCAGCTATATACAGGAAGTACCAGATCAATGTGGAGCTATATACAGGAAGTACCAGATCAATGTGGAGCTATATACAGGGAGTACCAGTACCAGATCAGTGTGCAGCTATATACAGGGAGTACCAGTACCAGATCAGTGTGCAGCTATATACAGGAAGTACCAGTACCAGATCAGTGTGACGCTATATACAGGAAGTACCAGTACCAGATCAGTGTGCAGCTATATACAGGAAGTACCAGATCAATGTGGAGCTATATACAGGAAGTACCAGATCAATGTGGAGCTATATACAGGGAATACCAGTACCAGATCAATGTGCAGGGATACGAGGTATTTAGAGGTTGATGCACTACATGACCAAAAGTATGTGGACAGCTGCTTGAGAAACATCTCATTCCAAAATCATGAGCATTATTATGGAGTTTGTCCCCCCTTTGCTGCTATAACAGCATCCTCTCTTCCGGGAAGGCTTTCCACTAGATGTTGGAACATTGCTGTGGGGACTTGCTTCCATTCAGCCACAACAGCATTAGTGAGGTCGGGCACTGATGTTGGACGATTAGTCCTGGCTCACAGTCGGCATTCCAATTCATCCCAAAGGTGTTCGATGGGGTTGAGGTCAGGGCTCTGTGCAGGCCAGTCAAGTTCTTCCACACCGAACTCAACAAACCATTTCTGTGTGGACCTCGCTTTGTGCACAGGGGCATTTTCATGCTGAAACATGAAAGGGCCTTCCCCAAACTGTTGCCACAAAGTTGGAAGCACAAAATCGTCTACAATGTATGCTGTAGCGTTAAGATTTCCTTTCACTGGAACTAAGATGCTTTACCCGAACCATGAAAAACAGACGCAGACCGTTATTCCTCCTCCACCAAACTTTTAGTTGCCACTATGCATTCGGGCAGGTAGCGTTCTTCTGGCATCCGGCGTCCCAGATGCGTCTATCTGACTGCCAGATGGTGAAGTGTGATTCATCACTCTAGAGAACGCTTATCCACTGCTCCAGAGTCCAATGGTGGCGAGCTTTACACCACTCCAGCTGACGCTTGTCATTGCGCATGGTGATCTTAGACTTGTGTGCGGCTGCACGGCCATGGAAACCCATTTCATGAAGCTCCCGACGAACAGTTCCTTCACTGACGTTGCTTCCAGAGGCAGTTTGGAACTTGGTAGTGAGTGTTGCAACCGAGGACAGATGATTTCTACGCACTTCAGCACTCGGTGGTCTCGTTCTGTGAGCTTGTGTGGCCTACCACTTTGCGGCTAAGCCGTTGTTGCTCTTAGATGTTTCCACTTCACAATAACAGCACTTACAGTTGACCAGGGCAGCTCTAGCAAGGCAGAAATTTGACGAACTGACTTGTTGGAAAGGTGGCATCCTATGATAGTGGCACGTCGAAGGTCACTGAGTTCTTCTTCAAGGCGATAGAGATTACCTGGCTGTGTGTTCGATTTTATACACCTGACAGCAATGGGTGTGGCTGAAATAGCAGAACCCACTCATTTGAAGGGGTGTCCACATACTTTTGTATATACAGTGTATGCAATGTACATTAAGGCTGGGTAAAGTGACTAGGGATTCGGATAGATAATAATTCTGGTAAAATAATGATCAGAGTAGAAGCAGAAAATGAGTGAGTGTGTAACAGTGTGTGAATGTGTGTGTATGAACATACAGTGCATTCGGAAAGTATTCAGACCCCTTGACTTGTTCCACATTTTGTTACGTTACAGCTTTATTCTAAAATGTATTAAATATTCCCCCCCCCCATCAATCTGCACACAATACCCCAAAGCAAAAACAGGTTTTCAGAAATGTTTGCAAAATATAAAAAACCCGAAAATATTACCTTTACATAAGTATTCAGACACTTTACTCAGTACTTTGACAGTGATTATACCGTTGAAGCACCTTTGGCATTGATTACAGCATTGATTCTTCTTGGGCATGACACCTCAAGTTTGGCAAAGCTGCAGGGCAACTAGGTCTCACAGTCTCACTTCTGAATCAGACGTTTATCCACGTTTCTCAACTGGATCCTGGACTGCCCGTCACAACAACAACAAAAAATCAAGCTTCTGCCTCCAACCCTGGAAACATCTTTTCCACTTTCTCCTCCCTGCTTAATCCTCCACCTTGTCCCTCCTCCATCTCTGCGGACGACTTTGTCAACCACTTTGAAAAAAAAGGTTGACGACATCCGCTACTCATTCACTCAGCCTATTGAGTCCACTGGTCCCACTCACACAGAACTACCCTGAACCTTGACCTCTTTCTCCCCTCTCTCCCCAGATGACATCTTGTGGCTAATGACGTCCGGCCGCATGACAACCTACCCGTTCGACCCCATCCCCTCCTCCCTTCTCCTGAACATCTCAGGAGACCTTCTCCCATTCCTCACTTCCCTCATAAACTCATCCCGACCACTGGCTGCGTCCCTTCTGACTTCAAGATTGCCAGAGTCGCTCCCCTCCTCAAGAAACCAACACTCGACACCTCTGACGTCAAAAACTACAGACCAATATACCTTCCTTCTTTTCTTTTACCAAAACACTTGAGGATGCCATATCCGAACAACTCTCTCACAATCTCTCTCAGAACGATCTTCATGACCCTAACCAGTCAGGCTTCAAAGTGGCTCACTTTACTGAGACTGCTTTCCACTCGGCCAAAACTGACTCTCTCTCCTGTGTTCTCATCCTCCTAGATCTGCCTTCGACACCGTGAACCATCCAATCCTCCTCTCCACCCTCTCGTTTGGGCATCTCAGGCTCTGCACACTTCTGGATTGTATTCTACCTGGCAGGTCACTCCTACCAGGTGACGTGGGAGAGGGTCTGTGTCTGCACCACGTGCTCTCACTACTGGTGTCCCCCAGGGATTGGTTCTAGGCCCACTCCTCTTTTCTCTTTACTCGGCTCTGTCATATCCTCACATGGTCTTTCTTATCATTGCTATGTGGATGAAACTTAAATAATCTTGTCCATCCCCCCGTCTGACACCCAGGTGGCGACACACATTGCTGCATGCCTGGCACACATCTCAGCTTGGATGTCAGCCCACCACCTCAAGCTCAACCTTAACATAATGGAGCTGCTCCTCTCCATGAGAGGCTTTGTTCTCCAGTTATTTCACAGTTTCCCATAACTTCTTGGGTTTAGACCCACAGACAGAGAACTGCTACTTAAAGTTACTAACTTTTGCTTCCCGGATAGCCTGAGTGCTCATGACCATTGGTGTGCCGAGCCTTTCATCAAATGGTGTTCTTGAGGTGGAGTAACTCTGCCAGATCACGGTCGAACCAGGGGCCGAACCTGTTTTTAATTCTCATTTTCTTTATGGGGGTGTGTTTGTTAACAATACCACTGAAAATATTTAGTATAAGGGACTTAGGGCAAGTAGGGTACAGGCCAGTGCTGATGATGGACGATAACACCCAGCAACAGTCAAGAGCTTTTTGAAAGCTTAATGCCTACAACCAGGAAATCAAATTGTTTGGAGACAGACTTGGTGGAGACAACCAAGCACTGAAGGTGATCCTTTGTAAAGATTGCTACTCCACCACCTTTGGAAGATCTGTCTTGCCGAAAAAGGTTATAACCAGAAAGGTTAACATCAGTATTCAAAACACTCTTTCTTAACCACGTCGCAGTAATGACTAACACATTTGGATTGGAGCTGTGAACCCACACTTTTAATTGTTACCTAAAATTGATACATTTTAGGTAATAAGCTTCTAGTGTTAACGTGCAGAAAACACAAGCTTTTACGAGAGCGGAAATCAGTGATGCAGAAATCAGTGATGCAGAAATCAGTGATGCAGAAATAAATTTGGGGCTAACAACAGCAGCCGGGCCAAGGTGTACATGCACATTCCCAGATATCATCAACAGTAATACAGTCAGGGCACGGCAGAGGACAGGGAGAGCTCTGCAGTGTTGCTGTTTTTAGGACATTTGAATGTACATCAGATGGCTACAAGTTCACATTGTACAGCAATTTCATCAGGTAACATGAGAGATGGTTAGAATAGGATGGAAGGCCAAGAGTCTGTGTAACCAATAGAGAGTCAGAGTCCCCAGTGAGGGAACAAACATTGTCTGTCCCACAGTCGGGTAAACAAGCAAGTTCATAATCAACAAAGCGTGCAGGAGTCATGAGGCAAATAGCATAAAGCACAAGAAAAACAATTAAAGGCTTGGGGCAAGCCATTGTCAGTTGAAAGAGTCACTCGCCCCAACAAGATAACTTGAGAGAGGAGCTCTCTATCAGTCTATAAAAGTCTGAGATAAAATAAATAAATAGTAGGCCAATACTAGTTAGGCCTAATTAAAGTGTTTCTGAGTAAAGCTCACATAATAAACTTCACAAGTTCTTTAGACGAAATACCATTCAGATGAGTCCAAAGTCTGCGGTATATGTGAATGTGTGCTGGAGGCGAACGAAAGCTCAGTAGAAGGGGGAGGGCGGTGGTACCTGTACCAGACAGGAGGAGACAGCTCAGATAGCGCTGGTACCTGTACCAGACAGGGGGAGACAGCTCAGATAGCGCTGGTACCTGTACCAGACAGGAGGAGACAGCTCAGATAGCGGTGGTACCTGTACCAGACAGGAGGAGACAGCTCAGATAGCGGTGGTACCTGTACCAGACAGGAGGAGACAGCTCAGATAGCGCTTGTACCTGTACCAGACAGGAGGAGACAGCTCAGATAGCGGTGGTACCTGTACCAGACAGGGGGAGACAGCTCAGATAGCGGTGGTATCTGTACCAGACAGGAGGAGACAGCTCAGATAGCGCTGGTACCTGTACCAGACAGGAGGAGACAGCTCAGATAGCGCTTGTACCTGTACCAGACAGGAGGAGACAGCTCAGATAGCGGTGGTACCTGTACCAGACAGGGGGAGACAGCTCAGATAGCGGTGGTATCTGTACCAGACAGGAGGAGACAGCTCAGATAGCGCTGGTACCTGTACTAGACAGGGGGAGACAGCTCAGATAGCGGTGGTATCTGTACCAGACGGGAGGAGACAGCTCAGATAGCAGTGGTACCTGTACCAGACAGGAGGAGACAGCTCAGATAGCAGTGGTACCTGTACCAGACAGGAGGAGACAGCTCAGATAGCAGTGGTACCTGTACCAGACAGGAGGAGACAGCTCAGATAGCGGTGGTACCTGTACCAGACAGGAGGAGACAGCTCAGATAGAGGTGGTACCTGTACCAGACAGGAGGAGACAGCTCAGATAGAGGTGGTACCTGTACCAGACAGGACGAGACAGCGCAGATAGCGGTGGTACCTGTACCAGACGGGAGGAGACAGCTCAGATAGCAGTGGTACCTGTACCAGACGGGAGGAGACAGCTCAGATAGCGGTGGTACCTGTACCAGACAGGACGAGACAGCGCAGATAGCGGTGGTACCTGTACCAGACGGGAGGAGACAGCTCAGATAGCAGTGGTACCTGTACCAGACAGGACGAGACAGCGCAGATAGCGGTGGTACCTGTACCAGACGGGAGGAGACAGCTCAGATAGCAGTGGTACCTGTACCAGACGGGAGGAGACAGCTCAGATAGCGGTGGTACCTGTACCAGACAGGAGGAGACAGCTCAGATAGCGGTGGTACCTGTACCAGACATGGGGAGACAGCTCAGATAGCGGTGGTATCTGTACCAGACAGGAGGAGACAGCTCAGATAGCAGTGGTACCTGTACCAGACGGGAGGAGACAGCTCAGATAGCAGTGGTACCTGTACCAGACGGGAGGAGACAGCTCAGATAGCGGTGGTACCTGTACCAGACAGGAGGAGACAGCTCAGATAGCGGTGGTACTTGTACCAGACATGGGGAGACAGCTCAGATAGCGGTGGTACCTGTACTAGACAGGGGGAGACAGCTCAGATAGCGGTGGTATCTGTACCAGACGGGAGGAGACAGCTCAGATAGCAGTGGTACCTGTACCAGACGGGAGGAGACAGCTCAGATAGCAGTGGTACCTGTACCAGACGGGAGGAGACAGCTCAGATAGCAGTGGTACCTGTACCAGACAGGAGGAGACAGCTCAGATAGCAGTGGTACCTGTACCAGACAGGAGGAGACAGCTCAGATAGCAGTGGTACCTGTACCAGACGGGAGGAGACAGCTCAGATAGCAGTGGTACCTGTACCAGACGGGAGGAGACAGCTCAGATAGCAGTGGTACCTGTACCAGACAGGGGGAGACAGCTCAGATAGCGGTGGTACCTGTACCAGACAGGAGGAGACAGCTCAGATAGCAGTGGTACCTGTACCAGACAGGAGGAGACAGCTCAGATAGCAGTGGTACCTGTACCAGACAGGAGGAGACAGCTCAGATAGCGGTGGTACCTGTACCAGACAGGAGGAGACAGCTCAGATAGCGGTGGTACCTGTACCAGACAGGAGGAGACAGCTCAGATAGCGATGGGTACCTGTACCAGACAGGAGGAGACAGCTCAGATAGCGGTGGTACCTGTACCAGACATGGGGAGACAGCTCAGATAGCGATGGTACCTGTACCAGACAGGAGGAGACAGCTCAGATAGCGGTGGTACCTGTACCAGACAGGAGGAGACAGCGCAGATAGAGGTGGTACCTGTACCAGACAGGAGGAGACAGCTCAGATAGAGCTGGTACCTGTACCAGACAGGAGGAGACAGCTCAGATAGAGGTGGTACCTGTACCAGACAGGAGGAGACAGCTCAGATAGCGATGGGTACCTGTACCAGACAGGAGGAGACAGCGCAGATAGCGGTGGTACCTGTACCAGACAGGAGGAGACAGCTCAGATAGCGCTGGTACCTGTACCAGACAGGAGGAGACAGCTCAGATAGCGCTGGTACCTGTACCAGACATGGGGAGACAGCTCAGATAGCGCTGGTACCTGTACCAGACAGGAGGAGACAGCTCAGATAGCGATGGTACCTGTACCAGACAGGAGGAGACAGCTCAGATAGCGCTGGTACCTGTACCAGACAGGAGGAGACAGCTCAGATAGAGGTGGTACCTGTACCAGACAGGAGGAGACAGCTCAGATAGCGGTGGTACCTGTACCAGACGGGAGGAGACAGCTCAGATAGCGGTGGTACCTGTACCAGACGGGAGGAGACAGCTCAGATAGCAGTGGTACCTGTACCAGACGGGAGGAGACAGCTCAGATAGCGGTGGTACCTGTACCAGACAGGAGGAGACAGCTCAGATAGCGCTGGTACCTGTACCAGACAGGAGGAGACAGCTCAGATAGCGGTGGTACCTGTACCAGACAGGAGGAGACAGCTCAGATAGCGGTGGTACCTGTACCAGACAGGAGGAGACAGCGCAGATAGCGGTGGTACCTGTACCAGACAGGAGGAGACAGCTCAGATAGCGGTGGTACCTGTACCAGACAGGAGGAGACAGCTCAGATAGCGGTGGTACCTGTACCAGACAGGAGGAGACAGCTCAGATAGCGCTGGTACCTGTACCAGACAGGAGGAGACAGCTCAGATAGCGGTGGTACCTGTACCAGACAGGAGGAGACAGCGCAGATAGCGGTGGTACCTGTACCAGACAGGAGGAGACAGCGCAGATAGCGGTGGTACCTGTACCAGACGGGAGGAGACAGCTCAGATAGCCGGGTGGGATCCAAGCAGCAGTGCAGCAGGCAATGGGAGTAGGGGTCACACCCACTTGGGAGAAGCTTTTTCTGTGGCTGAGTAGAAGAGGAAGGCGTTCGACCTCATCCGACAGGTGGAGAAGGTAAAAAACATCTGAAGCTAAAAGCTTGGTGAAAGACTTGGCTTGAGTTTCGATCAGCTAATTGCCAGCTATGTGTGGTGCCATGTTTGTTGACATCATACAATGCGTTCTGGTTCTTAGCCAGTAAAGCCTTCTGTCGTGAACAAACAGAGAGAGAAAAAGAGGGAGGGAGGGAGTCAGGTAGGCTGTGCAACCCGCACCCCTGCAGCTTTTTACTTGTGGATGGCGGCATGAGGTTTTCAGGAACACATTGAAAAGTAACTTGACACTGTGTTGGTCAGTCAGCGTGCATTTTATTATAATGACATGAATCAAATGTCATTGACAGAGGAGAGAGCCGACTGAATTACAGTTTTTTACAATCGCTAGGACCCATTTCTCAATACTTAGGTCACTTCAAAACTCTTCACACAGTGAACACAACAGCAGTCTATATGGGGTAAACTGTGGATCATTTTCCATTGCTTTGGCACAAAATGTATTCAATGACTACATCTTTCAAATGTCATGAATTATTTTCTCACTCAGACACAACCACCACCAAAACTCTATGTACCTACAGGCCAATTTGCACATGTTTACATACTCTTTTCAAAACTGTTCAACTTATTAAGTTCACAACCTAAAATAACACAAAATTGAATAAGACATAAATTTGCTAAATTTCTACAGTAATACCGTATCGAAATATATTCCAAGTCTAAAAAATATAATACTATCAAAACAATTAGACCAACCACAGCTGATTCCCATTGTAGCTGAACACCTACCCAGGTGTTAGTCTTTCAATTTCATTACCATCTATACAAAAGGGGACATCTTAGGAATAATGCTGTACTGTAATGTAAACGTGGACCCAGACAGATATAGAGAGAAGTGGCTGACAGAGGAAGAAGAGTGGCTGGGAGAGAGAGAGAGAGAGGAGTACGTTTGCGTGGTGGAAGAAGACTGTGCAGGAAACTGCAATCGTTGATATGGTCATCAGAAACAATGGCATAAAACTCACAGAGATTCGGGACGAGTGTTGGCAGACAATGTAAGCACAACAAATATTTCTCGAGTCCTGAAACAACATCAAGTCAGGATGAAGCAGTTGTACGCTGTCCCCTTTGAGAGGAACTCTGAACGAGTCAAGCAACTCAGGAACCAATAAGTCCAGGTAAGATGACTATAAAATACAGAATTGGTTTTGAACTAAACCAAACAGGGCAGAGGCACACAATGGCATGTTTTAATGTATAACGTAAACTACAGTAATAGCCTGACTCTTATGATGCCTTGTGGATTTATTTTAGAGAGTCATGGATATTGAAGCCAGGTAAACACCCCACATATTCATCTTTGTGGACGAGGCTGGTTTCAACTTGGCCAAAACACGGCGGCGAGGAAGGAATGTGATTGGAAAAAGAGTAACAGTGGATATCCCAGAGGGGTGCCAACATCACAATGTGTGCAGCAATATCCTCTGATGGATTGCTGTTACACAAACCGCTAATTGGGCCATACAACACTGAGCGTCTCCTTTCATTCCTGGAGGACCTCTATGGAAGGGTTGTGCCAGGTGAGGAAAGCGTTGCTGTTACACAAACCATACAACACGGAGCGTCTCATTTCATTCCTGGAGGACTTCTATGGAAGGGTTGTGCCAGGTGAGGAAAGCGTTGCAGT
>NC_052335.1:36028858-36040922 GCF_016432855.1 Salvelinus namaycush
CACAGTAAAACGAGTCCTTTATCGACATAACCATAAAGGCCGCTCAGCAAGGAAGAAGCCACTGCTCCAAAACCGCCATAAAAAAGACAGACTACGGTTTGTCTGGTTTGCTTAATATAAGGAATTTAAAATGATTTATACTTTTTCTTTTGATACTTAAGTACATGTTGAAATAAATACTTTTAGACTTTTACTAAAGTACTATTTTACTGAATGACATTTTTTTTACTTGAGTAATTTTCTATTAAGGTATCTTTACTTTCACTCAAGTACTTTCACACCACTGCCAGAACCAATATGCTGTAATTACTAGAACAAAGACAGTAGAATGTGTTAGAATAGAGACACTAGAATGTGTTAGAATAGAGACAGTAGAATGTGTTAGAATAGAAACACTAGAATGTGTTAGAATAGAGACAGTAGAATGTGTTAGAATAGAGACAGTAGAATGTGTTAGAATAGAGACAGTAGAATGTGTTAGAATAGAGACACTAGAATGTGTTAGAATAGAGACACTAGAATGTGTTAGAATAGAGACACTAGAATGTGTTAGAATATAGACACTAGAATGTGTTAGAATAGAGACAGTAGAATGTGTTAGAATAGAGACAGTAGAATGTGTTAGAATAGAGACAGTAGAATGTGTTAGAATAGAGACAGTAGAATGTGTTAGAATAGAGACAGTAGAATGTGTTAGAATAGAGACAGTAGAATGTGTTAGAATAGAGACAGTAGAATGTGTTAGAATAGAGACAGTAGAATGTGTTAGAATAGAGACAGTAGAATGTGTTAGAATAGAGACAGTAGAATGTGTTAGAATAGAGACACTAGAATGTGTTAGAATAGAGACAGTATTGTTACAGATAGAGAATTGCTCAGGAAGGAGACGCGTTCTGTCTGCTAGAGATGAACGTACTTTGGTGCGAAAAGTGCAACTCAATCCCAGAACAACAGCAAAGGACCTTGTGAAGATGCTGGAGAAAACAGGTACAAAAGTATCTATATCCACAGTAAAACGAGTCCTTTATCGACATAACCATAAAGGCCGCTCAGCAAGGAAGAAGTCACTGCTCCAAAACCGCCATAAAAAAGACAGACTACGGTTTGCAACTGCACATGGGGACAAAGATTGTACTTTTTGGAGAAATGTCTGATGAAACAAAAATAGAACTGTTTGGCCATAATGACCATCGTTATGTTTGGAGGAAAAAGGGGGAGGCTTGCATGCCGAAGAACACCATCCCAACCGTGAAGCCCGGGGGTGGCAGCATCATGTTGTGTGGGTTCTTTGCTGCAGGAGGGACTGGTGCACTTCACAATATAGATGGCATCAAGGGGATGGAAAATGATGTGGATATATTGAAGCAACATCTCAAGACATCAGTCAGGAAGTTAAAGCTTGGTTGCAAATGGGTCTTCAAAATGGTCAATGACCCCAAGCATACTTCTAAGTTGTGTCAAAATGGCTTAAGGACAACAAAGTCAAGGTATTGGAGTGGTCATCACAAAGCCCTGACCTCAATCCCATAGACAATTTGTGGGCAGAACTGAAAAAGCATGTGCGAGCAAGGAGGCCTACTAACCTGACTCAGTTACACCAGCTCTGTCAGGAGAAGTGGGCCAAAATTCACCCACCTTATTGGGGGAAGCTGGTGGAATGCTACCCAAAACGTTTAAACAATTTAAAGGCAATTCTACCAAATACTAATTAAGTCTATGTAAACTTCTGACCCACTGGGAATGTGATGAAAGAAAGAAAATCTGAAATAAATAATTCTTTCTATTTTTATTATGACATTTCACATTCTTAAAATAAAGTGGTGATCCTAACTGACCTAAAACAGGGAATTTTTTCTAGGATTAAATGGTAGGAATTGTGAAATACTGAGTTTAAATGTATTTGGCTAAGGTGTATGTAAACTTACGACTTCAACTGTATATACACAGGGTACCAGCACCTTTTCCTTGTGCAGGGGTTTAATGTATACAGTCGGGAGAACAAGTATTTGATACACTGACGATTTTGCAGGTTTTCCTACTTACAAAGCATGTAGAGGTCTGTAATTTTTATCATAGGTACACTTCAACTGTGAGAAAATCACATTGTATGATTTTTAAGTAATTAATTTGCATTTTATTGCATGACATAAGTATTTGATCACCTACCAACCAGTAATAATTCCGGCTCTCACAGACCTGTTAGTTTTTCTTTAAGAAGCCCTCCTGTTCTCCACTCATTACCTGTATTAACTGCACCTGTTTGAACTCGTTACCTGTATAAAAGACACCTGTCCACACACTCAATCAAACAGACTCCAACCTCTCCACAATGGCCAAGACCAGAGAGCTGTGTAAGGACATCAGGGATAAAATTGTAGACCTGCACAAGGCTGGGATGGGCTACAGGACAATAGGCAAGCAGCTTGGTGAGAAGGCAACAACTGTTGGCGCAATTATTAGAAAATGGAAGAAGTTCAAGATGACGGTCAATCACCCTCGGTCTGGGGCTCCATGCAAGATCTCACCTCGTGGGGCATCAATGATCATGAGGATGGTGAGGGATCAGCCCAGAACTACACGGCAGGACCTGGTCAATGGCCTGAAGAGAGCTGGGACCACAGTCTCAAAGAAAATCATTAGTAACACACTACGCCATCATGGATTAAAATCCTGCAGAGCACGCAAGGTCCCCCTGCTCAAGCCAGCGCATGTCCAGGCGCATCTGAAGTTTGCCAATGACCATCTGGATGATCCAGAGGAGGATTGGGAGAAGATCATGTGGTCTGATGAGACAAAAATAGAGCTTTTTGGTCTAAACTCCACTCGCTGTGTTTGGCGGAAGAAGAAGAAGAAAAAAAAGAAGATGGACGAGTACAACCCCAAGAACACCATCCCAAACCTGAAGCATGGAGGTGGAAACATCATTCTTTGGGGATGCTTTTCTGCAAAGGGGACAGGACGACTGCACCGTATTGAAGGGAGGATGGATGGGGCCATGTATCGCGAGATCTTGGCCAACAACCTCCTTCCCTCAGTAAGAGCATTGAAGATGGGTCGTGCCTGGGTCTTCCAGCATGACAACGACCCGAAACACACAGCCAGGGCAACTAAGGAGTGGCTCCGTAAGAAGCATCTCAAGGTCCTGGAGTGGCCTAGCCAGTCTCCAGACCTGAACCCAATAGAAGATCTTTGGAGGGAGCTGAAAGTCTGCATTGCCCAGCGACAGCCCCGAAACCTGAAGGATCTGGAGAAGCTCTGTATGGAGGAGTGGGCCAAACTCCCTGCTGCAGTGTGTGCAAACCTGGTCAAGAACTACAGGAAACGTATGATCTCTGTAATTGCTAACAAAGGTTTCTGTACCAAATATTAAGTTCTGCTTTTCTGATGTATCAAATACTTATGTCATACAGCCTAGACATCATCCTGTCTGAAAACCTGACCAGTGTGAGAGAGTGTGAAGAGACACAGCTTTCTGACAACCCAGAGAGTTTTTATTATTTATTTTTTGTAATATATTTATTGCTATTTTTTTACAATTTAACAATCATCCACAAAATATGACACAGATAATTCCCCGTTATTCCTCCCACCTAGCCAAAACAGCATGCCACATGAGAGCAGGTCGTGAAGGACATCGACCCTAAACACACAGCCAAGTCAACGCAGGAGTTACTTTGGGACAAGACTTTGAATGTCCTTGAGTGGCCCAGTCAGAGCCTGGACTTGAACTCGATCTAACATCTCTGGAGAGACCTGAAAATAGCTGTGCAGCGACACTCCCCATCCAACCTGACAGAGCTTGAGAGGATCTGCACAGAACATTTGTAGAAACTCTCCAAATACAGGTGTGCCAAGGTTTTAGTGTCATACACAAGAAGACTTGAGGCTGTAATTGCTCCCAAAGGTGCGTCAACAAAGTACTGAGTAAAAGGTCTGAATACTTATGTAAATGTGATATTTCGTTGTTATGTGTTTATATACGTTTGCAAACGTTTAAAAAAAACTTTTCTTGCTATGTTATTTTTTCTCATCAATTTACACACAATACCCCATAATGACAATTTAATCAATTTAATCAAGTTTAGAATAAGGCTGTAACATAACACAATGTGGAAAAGGTCAAGGGATCTGAATACTTTCAGAATGCACTATATCTTATATAGTCTCTCTGGTGAAAAAGGTTGAATTGCATGAAATTGTACATTGTATTAAAGTCAGAGACACTGAGCATCTAGAAATAGCTTTCCCCACATCCTCATCCTCAACAATGAGACTAAGGTCATCAATCATCATTCCACTTATTGCCTTCAGAGCTTCATCATTCAACCAACAGAGCGTGAAGACTAGAGTACATGTAACAAATTAACAACAAAACAAAACAAAAGCAAAAACAACAAAAGCAAAACACAATTGTATGAAACGAACATATGCTTTTCATAGCCGATCATTCAGAATATCTCTACTGCTCCTGCTGTCTCTAGAGAGTTGAAAACAGCAGGTCTGGCACAGATCTTTCCTCTCCAGCCACAGTATGTCAGTTATAAGTTTACTCGTGGACTGAATCCTACCTCCCTGTCGAGTGGCAATATAAAGTCTAACCTTTAGGTACTTAGTTCACTTTCTCTATACACATGACCAAATGTTTTAATTTCTTTGTTGAACCAAGAAAATATAACAGCATCTCTCATGGGGTTTGGGTGAGATGGGGTTATTATAGAAAGGTGTTTGTTCACATATCGATCTATCCCCTTCTGTTTGTTTACGGACTTCAATCCATATATTTAGTGTTTTTAATGAAAGGGTTGATTGTGAGACCTAGCAAAGCTTTAGGTGGGGCTAATATAAGGTATAGATGCCAATGAAACAGAGGCAAGACACTCTGCCTCTATCTGTCCCCACTAATATAAGGTATAGATGCCAGTGAAACAGAGAAAATACACTATTCCTCTATCTGTCTCCAAGAGGGTGAACTTGTATCTACCCACACAGCCTTTAACTGAGATGCCCAGTAATAAAACTGGAAGTCAGGTAGTGTAAGCCTTCCTTCTAAGTGTGGTTTGCATAAAGTTGTGGGTTTTACTCTGGGTGTGTGTGTGTGGGGGGGGGGGGGGGGGGGGGGTCCTTTTCCACAGAAAGGAAGATACCGTCCTATTAAGTAAGAGAAACTGGTAAATCACATAATCTATCTAAATTCTTACCCAACCTGTTTGATAAGTAGAGTATAGTTCAGTTGATATGTCTTAAATATTCCAGAAGGAATTTGCAATCCCAGATATGTCATTTTCTGAGGTCTCCAAGAAAACGGTTGGTCTAAGATTGGGTTCTGCTGCCCTGTTAAATAAATAGAAGAATGTATTCGTATCACGCTGCGCCTTGGTCCTTCTCTCTTCCTCTTCCTCCATACGACGAACGTGACAGTATGTTTTTCAGTGACTTGGCGCCGACCAAACATAATCGCAAGGTGTGCTTTCGCGGTAAAGCCTTTTTGAAATCTGACACAGCGGTTATATTAAGGAAAAGTTTATCTATAATTCCATGCATAACACTTGTATCTTTATCAATGTTTATTATGAGTATTTCTGTAATTTGATGTGGCTCTCTGCACTTTCACCGGATTTTTGTTTGAGACAATATATTTCTGAACATAAAACACCAATTTCAAATGAGGTTTTTGGACATAAAGATGAACTTTATCGAACAAAACACACATTTATTGTGTAACATGAAGTCCTGTGAGTGCCATCTGATGAAGATCATCAAAGGCTAGTGATTAATTGAATCGCTATTTCTGACTTTTGTGAGCCCTCTCCTTGGCTGGAAAATGGCTGTATGGTTTTCTGTGACTAGGCGCTGACATAACATAATCGTTTGGTGTGCTTTCGCCGTAAAGCCTATTTGAAATAGGACACTGTGGCTGGATTTACAAGAAGTTTATCTTTAAAATGGT
Source organism: Salvelinus namaycush (assembly GCF_016432855.1). Taxonomy (NCBI): domain Eukaryota; kingdom Metazoa; phylum Chordata; class Actinopteri; order Salmoniformes; family Salmonidae; genus Salvelinus; species Salvelinus namaycush. The sequence goes on from NC_052335.1 coordinate 36,034,806, forward strand.
GTATAATACTTGTATGTTTGAGGAATTTTAATTATGGGATTTCTGTTGTTTTGAATTTGGCGCCCTGCAATTTAACTGGCTGTTGGCTAGGTGGGACGCTAGCGTCCCCACATATCCCAGTTAACTAATCAAGCCAGCTGCATTTAGTAGCTAATTAAGTGAAACTGAAAAGTTTAAAAAAAATGATGAAATCTCTCTCTCCCTCTCTTGCTTCTCCTTAATTTTTGAAGAAATGAATTTGTTGAAAACTGTTCAACTATTGTCTTTCATTCTCTCTTTGAGTCAACTACTCTCTACATCTTATGCACTGCAATGCTAGCTGTACGTTATGCTTTCAGTACTAGATTAATTATCTGTTTCTTTGATTGGCTGGAGAACATGTCAGTTCATGCTACAAGAGGTTAGGTTGGAGGATATCCTCCAGAAGTTGTCATAATTACTTTGTAAGTTTGTGGAAGAGAGTGAGAACCATGAGCCTCCAAGGTTTTGTACTGAAGTCAATGTACCCAGAGGAGGACGGAAGCTAGCTGTCCTCCAGCTACACCATGGTGCTACCCCTACAGAGTTCTGCTGAGGCTACTGTAGACCTTTATTGCAGAACAGTGTGTTTTAATCAATTATTTGGTGACGTGAACATATTTAGTATAGTTTTATCTAAAAGGATAACTTCTTCAATGTTTAACCATTTTATTTTTATGAAATTCACTGAGGAGGATGGTCTCTCTCGCTCTCCACTGGTGGAACAGCAATCTTCCCAATCTGTCCCCTGCATTCATCCATCCATCACAGAGAGAGAGAAGAGAGAGAGAGAGAGCAGAGAGGAGAGAAGGAGAGAGAGAGAGAGAGAGAGAGAGAGAGAGAGAGAGCGAGAGAGAGAGAGAGAGAGAGAGAGAGAGAGAGAGAGAGAGAGAGAGAGAGAGAGAGAGAGAGAGAGAAGAGAGAGAGAGAGAGAGAGAGAGAGAGAGAAAGAGAGACAAGAGAGAGAGAAGAGAGAGAAGAAAGGAGAGAGACAAGAGAAGAAAGAGAAAAAAGAAAAGAGAGACGAGAGAGACAAGAAATAAGAGAGACGGACGAGACAGGAGGAGAGAGATGGCGGAAGCACAGAGAGACACAGAGAGACGAGAACAGAGAAGACGAACAGAGAGACAAGAGAGCAGAGAGACACAGAGAGAGAGAGAGGAGAAGAGAGCTCTAATCCTCTTATCATTAGTAAGGTAATCGCTGCAGACAGTGAGAATTCATCTCAGCGACATTATCTCAAGTATGTCCTCCACACACGTACAAGTTCTTTTTTCCATCCTCCCTCTGTCCCTCAATTCAATTCAATTCAATTCAATTCACTTCAATTCAAGGGGCTTTATTGGCATGGGAAACATGTGTTAACATTGCCAAAGCAAGTGAGGTAATAATAATATACAAAAGTGAAATAAACAATAAAATTAACAGTAAACATTCACATACAGAAGTTTCAAACAATAAAGACATTACAAATGTCATATTATATATATACAGTGTTGTAACAATGTACAAATGGTTAAAGTACACAAGGAAAATAAATAACCATAAATATGGGTTGTATGGTGTTTGTTCTTCACTGGTTGCCCTTTTCTTGTGGCAACAGGTCACAAATCTTGCTGCTGTGATGGCACACTGTGGAATTTCACCCAGTAGATATGGGAGTTTATCAAAATGGATTTGTTTTCGAATTCTTTGTGGATCTGTGTAATCTGAGGGAAATATGTCTCTCTAATATGGTCATACATTGGGCAGGAGGTTAGGAAGGCAGCTCAGTTTCCACCTCATTTTGTGGGCAGTGTGCACATAGCCTGTCTTCTCTTGAGAGCCATGTCTGCCTACGGCGCCTCTTCTCAATAGCAAGGCTATGCTCACTGAGTCTGTACATAGTCAAAGCTTTCTTAAGTTTGGGTCAGTCACAGTGGTCAGGTATTCTGCACTGTGTACTCTCTGTTTAGGGCCAAATAGCATTCTAGTTTGCTCTGTTTTTTGTTAATTCTTTCCAATGTGTCAAGTAATTATCTTTTTGTTTTCTCATGATTTGGTTGGGCCTAATTGTGCTATTGTCCTGGGGCTCTGTGGGGTCTGTTTGTGAACAGAGCCCTAGGACCAGCTTGCTTAGGGGACTCTTCTCCAGGTTCATCTCTCTGTAGGTGATGGCTTTGTTATGGAGGGTTTGGGAATCGCTTCCTTTTAGGTGGTTGTAGAATTTAACGTCTCTTTTCTGGATTTTGATAATTAGTGGGTATCGGCCCTAATTCTGCTCTGCATGCATTATTTGGTGTTCTACGTTGTACCGGAGGATATTTTTGCAGAATTCTGCATGCAGAGTCTCAATTTGGTGTTTGTCCCATTTTGTGAATTCTTAGTTGGTGAGCGGACCCCAGACCTCACAACCATAAAGGGCGATGGGCTCTATGACTGATTCAAGTATTTTTAGCCAGATCCTAATTGGTATGTTGAAATGTATGTTCCTTTTGATGGCATAGAATGCCCTTCTGCCTTTTCTCTCAGATCATTCACAGCTTTGTGGAAGTTACCTGTGGCGCTGATGTTTAGCGAGGTATGTATAGTTTTTTGTGTGCTCTAGGGCAACAGTGTCTAGATGGAATTTGTGGTCCTGGCGACTGACCTTTTTGGAACACCCATTATTTGGTCTTACTGAGATTTACTGTCAGGGCCCAGGTCTGACAGAATCTTTGCAGAAGATCTAGGTGCTGCTGTAGGCCCTCCTTGGTTGGTGACAGAAGCACCAGATCATCAGCAAACAGTAGACATTTGACTTCAGAGTCTAGTAGGGTGAGGCCGGGTGCTGCAGACTGTTCTGTTCTCTCTCTGTCTCTCTCTGTCTCTCTCTCGCTCTCTCGTCTCTCTCTCTCTTCTCTCTCTATGTCTCTCTGCCTCTCTCTCTATCTCTCTCTCTCCCAGTCTCTCTCTCTCTCTCTCTCTCTCTCTCTCTCTCTCTCTCTCTCTCTCTCTCTCTTCTCTCTCTCTCTTCTCTCTCTATGTCTCTCTGTCTCTCTCTCTGTCTCTCTCTCTGTCTCTCTCTCTCGCTCTCTCATCTCTCTTTCTCTTCTCTCTCTATGTCTCTCTGTCTCTTCTCTCTCTCTATTCTCTCTCTGTCTCTCTGTCTCTCTCTCTCTATCTCTCTCTCTCCCAGTCTCTCTCTCTCTTTCTTCTCTCTCCGTCTCTCTGTCTCTCTCCTGCTCTGTTTGTCTCTCTCACACATACTCCTCTCCAGGTGAAGCACTGTGTGTGAGAGCAGAGACAGTGAGGGAAGTGAGAGAGAAATGGTGGGTTTGAGGTGCAGCTACCGCCATTAATTTGTGGTGAGAGGCAACAGCCGCAGTGTGTAATGTCCTCACAATACAGATTACCACAAAGCTTTGGCTTCCTCTGTTGACTACTACAATCTCCGGGCGGTGTGTGTGTGTGTGTGTGTGTGAGCCTTTGTGTTCATTTCCATTTCCAGTGCACCCCACAGTGGAACCAAGTCATTTAGGAAACTGCGGAGCGTATCTAACTTCCTGCACAATCTCAGGACAAAAAACACCTCATTTACAATGCTTTCTGGGTCTACAACTACCTGGCCCAAATGGCACCCCCAATTCCCTATGTAAGTGCATTACTTTAGACCAGAGCCCTATTCCCTATATAGTGCACTACTTTAGACCAGAGCCCTATTCCCTATGTGGTGCAATACGTTAGACCAGAGCCCTATTCCCTATATAGTTCACTACTTTAGACCAGAGCCCTATTCCCTATATAGTACACTATATTAGACCAGGGCTCTATTCCCTATATAGTACACTACTATAGACCAGGGCCCTATTCCCTATATAGTTCACTACTATAGACCAGAGCCCTATTCCCTATTATAGTGCACTACTTTTGACCAGAGCCCTATTCCCTATGTGGTGCACTACTTTAGACCAGGGCCCTCTTCCCTTTGTAGTGCACTACTTTAGACCAGGGCCCTCTTCCCTATGTAGTGCACTACTATAGACCAGGGCCCTCTTCCCTATGTAGTGCACTACTATAGACCAGAGCCCTATTCCCGGTGTGGTGCACTACTTTAGACCAGAGCCCTATTCCCGGTGTGGTGCACTGCTTTTGACCAGAGCCCTATTCCCTATGTAGTGCACTACTTTTGACCAGAGCCCTGTTCCCTATATAGTGCACTACTATAGACCAGAGCCCTATTCCCTATATTCTGCACTGCTATAGACCAGGGCCCTGTTCACTATGTAGTGTTCTGCTTTAGACCAGGGCCCTGTTCACTATGTAGTGTTCTGCTTTAGACCAGGGCCCTGTTCACTATGTAGTGCTCTGCTTTAGACCAGGGCCCTGTTCACTATGTGGATTACTACTTTAGACCAGAGCCCTATTCCCTGTGTGGTGCACTGCTTTTGACCAGAGCCCTATTCCCTATGTAGTGCACTACTTTTGACCAGAGCCCTGTTCCCTATATAGTGCACTACTATAGACCAGAGCCCTATTCCCTATATACTGCACTACTATAGACCAGAGCCCTATTCCCTATATAGTGCACTACTTTAGACCAGAGCCCTATTCCCTATGTGGTGCAATACGTTAGACCAGAGCCCTATTCCCTATATAGTTCACTACTTTAGACCAGAGCCCTATTCCCTATATAGTGCACTACTTTAGACCAGAGCCCTATTCCCTATATACTGCACTACTTTAGACCAGAGCCCTATTCCCTATATAGTGAACTACTATAGACCAGAGCCCTATTCCCTATGTAGTGCACTACTTTTGACCAGAGCCTTATGGACCCTAGTCTACAGTAGTGCACTAGGATATAGGGTGCCATTTGGGATGAGGACCAGGATCTTTTCTAGTCAGGTACTGAAGAGGATTTGCCAACATTCACCTCAGGAATGTAGATAAAGACTCACATTAACAAGTCTATTGTCTCTGGAGGCCTCTTCTATATGAATGAGATTCTCACTAAACTTACTAAAAACTTACTCCATTAACAACAATGGAACGTTCTCTGTATCTCCGCCAGGTCAGACGTCAAGCAGGAAATGCTTTGTTTGTACTACAGAAGCTTTTCCAGTGTAAGTTAAAAAAGAAAATGGGTATTTCACTGCTCAAAGACTAACTTTATTGTGTATGTGTCATTACATCGGGCTCAAAGACTAACTTCATGGTGTCATTACATCGGGCTCAAAGACTAACTTCATGGTGTCATTACATCGGGTTCAAAGACTAACTTCATGGTGTCATTACATCGGGCTCAAAGACTAACTTCATGGTGTCATTACATCGGGCTCAAAGACTAACTTCATGGTGTCAATACATCGGGCTCAAAGACTAACTTCATGGTGTCATTACATGGGGCTCAAAGACTAACTTCATGGTGTCAATACATCGGGCTCAAAGACTAACTTCATGGTGTCATTACATCGGGCTCAAAGACTAACTTCATGGTGTCAATACATCGGGCTCAAAGACTAACTTCATGGTGTCATTACATGGGGCTCAAAGACTAACTTCATGGTGTCATTACATGGGGCTCAAAGACTAACTTCATGGTGTCAATACATCGGGCTCAAAGACTAACTTCATGGTGTCATTACATCGGGCTCAAAGACTAACTTCATGGTGTCAATACATCGGCTCAAAGACTAACTTCATGGTGTCAATACATCGGGCTCAAAGACTAACTTCATGGTGTCATTACATGGGGCTCAAAGACTAACTTCATGGTGTCATTACATCGGGCTCAAAGACTAACTTCATGGTGTCATTACATCAGGCTCAAAGACTAACTTCATGGTGTCAATACACCCCGTGTAACTGACGTCATGCTGATTGCTTAGTGAGTAGGCCTACCGCTTCCTGAGTCGGTTCTCACCGTGGCTCGGACCCAGGACCTCTGCCTCGCAAAACACACGTGACTGCCTTCCTTACCCAGTCGTGCCACGTACAAAGCTAGCTATTCAGCGCTGCAAGTGGGGACACATTAGGGTGAGGAGAGAGTTCCACACTTCCCCGTGTGCTACACGTGTTACACCGTCCACAGAATTAAGAAATACTGGTTTAATGTCACAAGGTGGATAAGTGAAGGTT
>NC_052335.1:36041022-36048522 GCF_016432855.1 Salvelinus namaycush
TCCCTCTCCTCAGTCAACATGAATAGTTCCTGTATCCCTTCCTCCCTCTGTCAACATGAATTAGTTCTGTATCCCTCTCCTCATGTCAACATGAATTAGTTCCTGTATCCCTCTCCTCATGTCAACATGAATAGATTCCTGTTATCCCTCTCCTCATGTCAACATAATTAGTTCCTGTATCCCTCTCCTCATGTCAACATGTAATAGTTCCTGTATCCCTCTCCTCATGTCAACATAATTAGTTCCTGTATCCCTCTCCTCATGTCAACATGAATTAGTTCCTGTATTCCCTCTCCTCATGTCAACAGAATTAGTTCCTGTATCCCTTCCTCATGTCAAATGAAAATTTTAGTCGATCCCTCTCCCATGTCAACATGAATAGTTCCTGTATCCCTCTCCTCATGTCAACATGAATAGTTCCTGTATCCCTCTCCTCATGTCAACATGAATAGTCCTGTATTCCCTCTCCTCATGTCAACATGAATAGTTCCTGTATCCCTCTTATGTCAACATGAATTAGTTCCTGTATCCTCTCCTCATGTCAACATGAATTAGTTCCTGTATCCCCTCCTCATGTCAACATTAATTAGTCCTGACCCTCCCATGTCAACATGAATTAGTTCCTGTATCCTTCCTCCTCATGTCAACATTAATTAGTTCCTGTATCCCTCTCCTCATGTCAACATGAATAGTTCCTGTATCCCTCTCCTCATGTCAACATGAATTAGTTCCTGTATCCCCTCCTCATGTCAACAAATTAGTCCTGATCCCTTCCTCATGTCAACCTAATTAGTTCCTGATCCCCCTCCTCATGTCAACATGAATATTCCTGTATCCCTCTCCTCATGTCAACATGAATTAGTTCCTGTATCCTCTCCTCATGTCAACATTAATTAGTTCCTGATCCCTCTCTATGTCAACAGAATAGTCCTGTATCCCTCTCCTCATGTCACATGAATTAGTTCCTGTATCCCTCTCCTCATGTCAACATTAATTGTCCTGTATCCCCTCCTCATGTCAACATGAATTAGTCCTGTACCCCTCCTCATGTCAACCTAATTAGTTCCTGTATCCCTCTCCTCATGTCAACATAATTAGTTCCTGTATCCCTCTCCTCATGTCAACATGAATTAGTTCCTGTATCCCTCTCCTCATGTCAACAATGAATAGTTCCTGTATCCTCTCCTCATGTCAACATAAGTTCCCAAAATACCTTATTTATTCCTGTTAATTACTTCTGTATCCCTCTCTATGTCAACATGAATTAGTTCCGTATCCCTCTCCTCATGTCAACATGAATTGTTCCTGTATCCCTCTCCTCATGTCAACATTAATTAGTTCCTGTATCCCTTCTCCTCATGTCAACATGAATAGTTCCTGTATCCCTCCCTCAGTCAACATGATTAGTTCCTGATCCCTCTCCTCTTCAACATGAAAAGTTCCTGTATCCCTCTTCCTCATGTCAACATGAATTAGTTCCTGTATACCTCTCTCCTCATGTCAACATGAATAGTTCCTGTATCCTTCTCCTCATGTCAACATGAATTAGTTCCTGTATCCCTCTCCTCATCTGTCAAACAGAATTAGTTCCTGTATCCCTCTCCTCATGTCAACATGAATTAGTTCCTGTATCCTCTCCTCATGTAACATGAATAGTTCCTGTATCCTCTCCTCATGTCCACATGAATAGTTCCTGTATCCCTTCCTCATGTCAACATTAATGTTCCTGTATCCCTCTCCTCATGTCAACATGAATTTCTGTATCTCTCCTCATGTCAACATGAATAGTTTCTGTATCTTTCCTCATGTCAACATGAATTAGTTCCTGCATCCCTCTCCTCATGTCAACATGAATAGTTCCTGTATCCCTCTCCTCATGTCAACATGAATTAGTTCCTGTATCCTCTCCTCATGTCAACATGAATTAGTTCCTGTATCCCTCTCCTCATGTCAACATGAATAGTTCCTGTATCCCTCTCCTCATGTCAACATTAATTAGTTCCTGTATCCCTCTCCTCATGTCACATGAATAGTTCCTGTATCCCTCTCTCATATGTCAACATTAATTAGTTCCTGTATCCCTCTCCTCATGTCAACATGAATAGTTCCTTGTTCCCTCTCCTCATGTCAACATGAATTAGTTCCTGTATCCCTCTCCTCATGTCAACATGAATAGTTCCTGTATCCTCTCCTCATGTCAACATGAATTAGTTCCTGTATCCCTCTCCTCATGTCAACATGAATAGTTCCTGTATCCCTCTCCTCATGTCAACATGAATAGTTCCTGTATCCTTCTCCTCATGTCAACATGAATAGTTCTGTATCCCTCTCCTATGTCAACATGAATTAGTTCCTGTATCCCTCTCCTCATGTCACATGAATTAGTTCCTGTATCCCTCTCCTCATGTCAACATTAATTAGTTCTGTATCCCTCCCTCATGTCAACATGAATTAGTTCCTGTATCTTCTCCTCATGTCAACATAATAGTTCCTGTATCCTTCCTCATGTCAACATGAATAGTTCCTGTATCCTTCCTCATGTCAACATAATTAGTTCCTGTTATCCCTCTCCTCATGTCAACATGAATTAGTTCCTGTATCCCTCTCCTCATGTCAACATAATTAGTTCCTGTATCCCCTCCTCATGTCAACATGAATTAGTTCCTGATCCCTCTCTCATGTCAAAAGATTAGTTCCTGTATCCCTCTCCTCATGTCAACATTAATTAGTTCCTGTATCCCTCTCCTCATGTCAACATGAATTAGTTCCTGTATCCCTCTCTCATGTCAACTGAATTAGTTCCTGTATCCCTCTTCCTCATGTCAACATTATTAGTTCCTGTATCCCCCTCCTCATGTCAACATGAATTAGTTCTCTGTATCCCTCTCCTCATGTCAAAATAATTAGTTCCTGTATCCTCTCTCATGTCAACATTAATTAGTCTGTATCCCTCTCCCATGTCAACATGAATTAGTTCCTGTATCCCTCTCCTCATGTCAACATGAATAGTTCCGATCCTTCTCCTCATGTCAACATGAATAGTTCCTGTATCCTCTCCTCATGTCAACATGAATAGTTCCTGTATCCCTTCCTCATGTCAACATGAATTAGTTCCTGTATCCTCTCCTCATGTCAACAGAATAGTTCCTGTATCCCTCTCCTCATGCAACATTAATTAGTTCCTGATCCCTCTCCTCATGTCAACATGAATAGTTCCTGTATCCCTCTCCTCTGTCAACATTAATAGTTCCTGTATCCCTCTCCTCATGTAACACAGTAATTAGTTCCCGTATCCCTCTCCTCATGTCAACATGTAATTAGTTCCTGTATCCCTCTCTCATGTCAACATGAATTAGTTCCTGTATCCCTCTCCTCATGTCAACATGAATAGTTCCTGTATCTCTCTCATGTCACATGAATTAGTTCCTGTATCCCTCTCCTCATGTCAACATGAATTAGTTCCTGTATCCTCTCTATGTCAACATGATTAGTTCTTGTATCCCTCTCTCATGTCAACATGAATAGTTCTGTATACCCTCTCCTCATGTCAACATGAATTAGTTCCTGTATCCCTCTCTTCATGAACATGAATTAGTTCCTGTATCCTCTCTTCAGTCAACAGAATTAGTTCCTGTATCCCTCTCCTCATGTCAACATGAATGTGATGTATCCCTCTCCTCATGTCAACATTAATAGTTTCCTGTATCCCTTCCTCATGTCAACATTAATTAGTTCCTGTATCCTCTCCTCATGTCAACATAATAGTTCCGTATTCCCTCTCTCATGTCAACAATGAAGAGAGGATAACAGGAACTAAATGTTGACATGAAGGGTGAACTACATTATGGACATGAGGAGAGGGATACAGAATATTCATGTTGACATGAGGAGCAAGGGATACAGGAACTAATTAATGGACAGAGGAGAGAGGATACAGGAACTTATTCATGTTGGACATTGAGGAGAGGGAAGGAACATCAATTCATGTGACATGAGAGAGAGGGATACAGGAAATATCTCATGTTGGACATGAGGAGAAGGGCAGAACTAATGTTGAACAGAGAAGATAAATATATGTTGACATGAGGAGAGGGCATACAGGAACTATTCAAGTTGACATGAGGGAGAAGGATACGGAACTAATCATGTTGACATGAGGAGAGAGGATAAGGAAACTGATTCAGTTGACATGAGGAGGGGGATACAGCGAAACCTAATCAATGTTGACATCGAGGAGCGGGGATACAGGAAAAATTAATGTTGACATGAGTGAGAGGGATACAGGAACTAATTAAGTTGACATGAGGAGAGGGATACAGGAACTAATTCATGTTGACATGAGGAGGGGGATACAGGAACGAATTAATGTTGACAGAGGAGAGGGTAACAGCAACTAATTCATGTGTGACATGAGGAGAGGGATACAGGAAATAATCATGTGACATGAGGACGAGGATACTAGAACTAATTGAATGTTGACATGAGGAGAGGGGGAACAGGAAATATCATGTTGACATGAGGAGAGGGATACAGGAACTAAATTCATGTTGACATGAGGAGGGGGATACAGGAACTAATTAATGTGACAGAGGAGGAGGATACAGAACATACATTATGTTGACATTGAGGAGAGGGACTACAGGAAATAATTCATGTTGACATGCGGAGAGGGATACAGTAAAACTATCCAGTTGGACATGAGGAGAGGATAAAGGAACTTAATTAATGTTGACATGGGAGAAGGATACAGGAACTATATCATGTTGACATGAGGAGGGGGATACAGGAAACTAATTAATGTTGAAATGAGGGAGAGGGATACAAGGAAACTAATTCATGTTGACATGAGGAGAGGGATACAGGAACATCAACATAGAGAGGATTCAGAATTCATTGATAGGGATCAGAATCATCTGGAGGGACAGGAATTGTGCATAGGACAGACAGAACTTATTCACTGAGAGATACGGCTATCGTGACATTGAGGAGACGGGATACGAACTATTCCTGTTGACATGAGGGAGAGGGAAACAGGAACTATTCATGTTGACATGAGGCGACGGGATACAGGAACTAATTAATGTGACATGATGGCGAGGCGATTACAGAATATTCATGTTGACATGAGGAGAGATTTACAGTGAAACGAATACATGTGACAGCAGGAGAGGTGGGATAACAGGAAATATCATGTTGACCTGAGGAGAGGGATACAGGAACATTATGTGACATCGAGAGGAGGGATACAGGAAACTATTCATGTTGACATGACGGAGAGGGATACAGGATCAGTTACTGGAGGTCGAACTACTTAATGTTGACATGAGGAAGAGGGATACAGAAATATTCATGTTGAACATGAGGAGAAGCAGGACTCATTACGAGATAGGAAGAAAGTGAATGAAGACAAATCTGTTGACATGAGGAGAGGGATACAGGAACAATTCATGTTGGACATGAGGAGAGGGATACAGGGAATATCAGTTGACATTGCAGGAGAGGATCAAGAACTAATTCAGTTGACATGAGGAAGGGATACAGAAACTAATCCATGTGACATGGAGGAGAAGGATACAGGAACTAATCATGTTGACATGAGGAGAAGGGATACAGGAACTAATTCATGTTGACATGAGGAAGGGATTACAGGAACTATTCATTGACATGAGGATGAGGGATACAGGAAACTAATTCATGGACATGAGGAGAGGCGTACAGGACTATTCATGTTGACCATGAGGAGAAGGATACAGGAAACTAATTAATGTGGACATGAGGAGAGGATACAGGAACAATTATGTTGACATGAGGAGAGAGGATACAGGAAACTATTTCATGTTGACATGAGGAGAGGGATACAGGAACTATTCATGTTGACATGAGAGAGGGATACAGGAACTTATCATGTTGACATGAGGAGAGGGATACGGAACTAATCTCACTGTGACATGAGGAGAGTGGATACAGGACACTATTCATGTTGACATGAGGAGAAGGATACAGGAAACTAATAATGTTGACATGAGGAGATGGATACAGGAACTAATAATGTTGACATGAGGGAAGGGATACAGGAACTACATTCATGTTGCCTGAGGAGGAGGGATATCAGGAAACTCATTCATGTGACACGACATGAGGAGAGGGATAAGAACTAATTCCATGTTGACATGAGGAGGGATACAGGAACTAATTCATGTTGACATGAGGAGGGGGATACAGGAACTAATTAATGTTGACATGAGGAGAGGGATACAGGAACTAATTAATGTTGACATGAGGAGAGGGATACAGGAACTAATTCATGTTGACATGAGGAGGGGGATACAGGAACGAATTAATGTTGACATGAGGAGAGGGATACAGCAACTAATTCATGTTGACATGAGGAGAGGGATACAGGAACTAATTCATGTTGACATGAGGAGAGGGATACAGGAACTAATTAATGTTGACATGAGGAGAGGGATACAGGAACTAATTCATGTTGACATGAGGAGAGGGATACAGGAACTAATTCATGTTGACATGAGGAGGGGGATACAGGAACTAATTAATGTTGACATGAGGAGAGGGATACAGGAACTAATTCATGTTGACATGAGGAGAGGGATACAGGAAATAATTCATGTTGACATGAGGAGAGGGATACAGGAACTATTCCATGTTGACATGAGGAGAGGGATACAGGAACTAATTAATGTTGACATGAGGAGAAGGATACAGGAACTAATTCATGTTGACATGAGGAGGGGGATACAGGAACTAATTAATGTTGACATGAGGAGAGGGATACAGGAACTAATTCATGTTGACATGAGGAGAGGGATACAGGAACTAATTCATGTTGACATTAGGAGAGGGATACAGGAACTATTCATGTTGACATGAGGAGAGAGATACAGGAACTATTCATGTTGACATGAGGAGAGGGATACAGGAACTATTCATGTTGACATGAGGAGAGGGATACAGGAACTAATTCATGTTGACATGAGGAGAGGGATACAGGAACTAATTCATGTTGACATGAGGAGAGGGATACAGGAACTAATTCATGTTGACATGAGGAGAGGGAAACAGGAACTATTCATGTTGACATGAGGAGAGGGATACAGGAACTAATTAATGTTGACATGAGGAGAGGGATACAGGAACTATTCATGTTGACATGAGGAGAGGGATACAGGAACTAATTAATGTTGACATGAGGAGAGGGATACAGGAACTATTCATGTTGACATGAGGAGAGGGATACAGGAACTAATTCATGTTGACATGAGGAGAGGGATACAGGAACTAATTCATGTTGACATGAGGAGAGGGATACAGGAACTATTCATGTTGACATGAGGAGAGGGATGCAGGAACTAATTAATGTTGACATGAGGAAAGGGATACAGAAACTATTCATGTTGACATGAGGAGAAGGATACAGGAACTAATTCATGTTGACATGAGGAGAGGGATACAGGAACGAATTAATGTTGACATGAGGAA
>NC_052335.1:36053522-36069088 GCF_016432855.1 Salvelinus namaycush
AAGTGACCAAAATATCAGCCAGGAAGCATAGGAACTGAGAAGTGGTCTGTGGTCACCACCTGCAGAACCACTCCTTTATTGGGGGTGTCTTGCTAATTGCCTATAATTTCCACCTTTTGTCTATTCCATTTGCACAACAGCATGTGACTTTTTTTTGTCAATCAGTGTTGCTTCCTAAGTGGACAGTTTGATTTCACAGAAGTGTGATTGACTTGGAGTTACATTGTGTTGTTTAAGTGTTCCCTTTATTTTTTTGAGCAGTGTATATATATATATATACAGTGGGGAGAACAAGTATTTGACACACTGCCGATTTTGCAGGTTTTCCTACTTACAAAGCATGTAGAGGTCTGTACTTTTTTATCATAGGTACACTTCAACTGTGAGAGACGGAATCTAAAACAAAAATCCAGAAAATCACATTGTATGATTTTTAAGTAATTAATTTGCAGTAATTGCCAATTACTTGTTCTCCCCACTGTATGTGTGTGTTGAAGAGGGTGGGGCTTAAGCTGCATACCTGTCTCACCCCACGAGTCTGTGGGAAGAAACAATGGATTTTATCATGTCTGTACTACAGAATGCAGGGTACGCGGGAGACCGGTGTTCCATATGTGTTATTTCATAGTTGTGATGTCTTCACTATTATAAATGGACCTGGTCGTAAAAGGCTGTTCAAGTCCAGGGTGGAGTGGTGGGCCAGGTAGACATTTGGTTTGCGTTTACCCACTGTATGGTTGCAAGGTGGAAGACTCTTTGTGGTAGCAGGGTCAAGATAACCACTTGTGTGTTGGGGAAAGCAGAATACATTTTTTCAATCACTTCTGAGTGCTGTGGCCACCCTTTCATGCTGTGTTCTCAGGTCGTTTATGCCTGTGTGTATTATTATGTGGCTGGGTGACCCTAGTTGGTCCTCAGACAGAAGGTCTAGGGCAAGCCTCTGGTCTTGTCCAATCTTGATTACTGTCCGGTAATATGGTCAAAACAGAGCAGCATGCCTTGCCCTTAACTGCAAGATACAGAACTAACATCAACAACATGCATGATGGTCTTTTGTGGTTGAGGGTTGAGGAGAAATGGATTACTTCTCTGATAGTCTTTTTGTATTTTTTTAAAACACTTGTGTGTTGAAAATGCCTCACTACCAGTATAGTCTATTTGCATACCCTTCGAACAGACATATCCCAGGAAGAGTAGCTGCCACATGTGCAGTAGCTAACGTGGATCCTAATAAACTAAACTTACTTTGAGCTCTATTTTAACAAACCTAACTCAATGGGAAATCTAAGGGCTCTATTTTAACAACCTAACGTAGTGGTCAATCTAAGGGCTCTATTTTAACTAACCTAACGTAGTGGTCAATCTAAGGGCTCTATTTTAACTAACCTAACGTAGTGGTCAATCTAAGGGCTCTATTTTAACTAACCTAACGTAGTGGTCAATCTAAGGGCTCTATTTTAACTAACCTAACGTAGTGGTCAATCTAAGGGCACTATTTTAACTAACCTAACGTAGTGGTCAATCTAAGGGCTGTATTTGAACTAACCTAATGTAGTGGTCAATCTAAGGGCTCTATTTTAACTAACCTAATGTAGTGGTCAATCTAAGGGCTCTATTTTAACTAACCTAACGTAGTGGTCAATCTAAGGGCTCTATTTGAACTAACCTAACGTAGGGCTCAATCTAAGGGATCTATTTTAACTAACCTAACGTAGTGGTCAATCTAAGGGCTCTATTTTAACTAACCTAACGTAGTGGTCAATCTAAGGGCTCTATTTTAACTAACCTAATGTAGTGGTCAATCTAAGGGCTCTATTTTAACTAACCTAATGTAGTGGTCAATCTAAGGGCTTGATTTTAACTAACCTAACGTAGTGGTCAATCTAAGGGCTCTATTTTAACTAACCTAATGTAGTGGTCAATCTAAGGGCTCTATTTTAACTAACCTAACATAGTGGTCAATCTAAGGGCTCTATTTTAACTAACCTAACGTAGTGGTCAATCTAAGGGCTCTATTTTAACTAACCTAACGTAGTGGTCAATCTAAGGGCTCTATTTTAACTAACCTAACGTAGTGGTCAATCTAAGGGCTCTATTTTAACTAACCTAATGTAGTGGTCAATCTAAGGGCTCTATTTTAACTAACCTAACATAGTGGTCAATCTAAGGGCTCTATTTTAACTAACCTAATGTAGTGGTCAATCTAAGGGCTCTATTTTAACTAACCTAACATAGTGGTCAATCTAAGGGCTCTATTTTAACTAACCTAACGTAGTGGTGAATCTAAGGGCTTGATTTTAACAAACCTAATGTAGTGGTCAATCTAAGGGCTCTAATTGCAGGTAGTAGCGCTATAGGTCCAGGGGTGTGTCATAAATATTGTTGCTATTTTCACTATTACAACTATCAACGCACTTGCTGGCTGGGTTTTGATGAATAAACACGTTGTGGGTGTGTCAAGGCTTGGCCTCACTGGCCAATCAGAACGTGCTCCATAGTGAAATATGTGGTTGCTCCAAGTTGTGGGTGTGTCAAGGCTTGTTCCCCCCTCACTGGCCAATCAGAACGTGCTCCATGGTGAAATATGTGGTTGCTCCAAGTTGTGTACTTACAGTCTTTTATGTATTGCCTTGGAATCAACTCCAATTCCAATGTTAGTCCGTTATAATTTGTTAAGTGGATTACAGAAACGAAATACCAAAAATGGCAAAATATTTAACTTGAACCCATTTGCAGTCCACATTGTTCTAAGTAATCGCATGGCCTCAGTAGCATTCACACTGACATAGGGGCTAGGCTTACTGTATATTGCAATATGGCTGTGCATAGACATAGCAAACATTGTCAATAAGCAAGAATAAATTAAATTATTAATAAGGCCTAAAAAGAGAACAAATAATTCCAATCAAATTTACAACAAAACAACAACTTGTTTCAAGTACACTATGGCACACTTACAAGCACCATCGTTTCTCCCCGTGGCCATATAATATTAAAACAACGAAGACTATGGAGGGTTTTTACACACATCCAAACATTTCACAGTAGCTGGACAGAGATCCAGTATAAGGAGAACGGGAGAATGATCACTCCTCGTTACACTGCTCTCCAATAGACCTGTGTTGTATTAACATAATTGGAACCATTTTACAGTCAGATCTCATTCACACATCTCCCAAGTTGCACTGCAAGCTCGCCAAGGACGTTGTCAACATAAAATCAGTAATCATTCTAATAAGTTTAGTTATAATACAATTTAACAAAAAAAACAAGTTATTTTTATTTTTTTAACAACAATAACAATATATTCATGTAAAAAAAAAAAGTATGATATCATAAAACCTCCAAGATAAAAAAAGGCAGGCATTTGCTGTTGACCCAGTCTTCATTATAGTAAGGCTAAAGGGAAGGCTTGGCTTTGGAACATATAACATGGAAAACAAGCATTTGTTGCAGGTTACAGATTTCTGAGTACAAGGTTCACCAGTATGATGGACATGGACACCTAGCCTCTGTCAAGGTGAGGGTTTTACGGACAGCCAAATGGGGCCTGCATGGCTAAAATAATATCTGCCTACAATGCATAGATTAGAAAGGGAATGTCAGCTCACTCAAACTTTAAAAAAAGATTTGGTGATTAAGATTTATTTCCAAGCGGTCTCAGGAGCCAAACCACTTTATCAACAGTCTTGACTACTTAGCGATTACATTGGGCAGCTCAAAAATAAGCCTTAATCGAGAGGAAGGGAGGCTATGCTTGGTTTTTAACCAAATAAAATGGGAAAGATGATTAGTTGTTTTTAAGTTTCTAAATACGAAGTATACAGGCACCAAAAGCACATTAGCCTACTTCATCCATGTTCATATGGGCAGTGTCCGTCACGGCTGGATAGTTTCCTCTCTCAAAAGTCATACCATAACTAACTGTGTTACCGCTTAATAAACCAGCTTTTAGTTGGTCTTAAAAATCCCTATCAGCTATGCCTGAAATTAACACTTTGGTTCATGTTTTTAAGGACACACCTCAAATATTTCCATCCCACCAATCGGAGCGCACGTGAGATGATATAAAACAGGTAAATTGCCTAACCTGGCGTTAGGGTTAGGGTTAGGGTTAGGGTTAGGGTTAGCTATGTTATTGCCTAACCTGGCGTTAGGGTTAGGGTTAGGGTTAGGGTTAGCTATGTTATTGCCTAACCTGGCGTTAGGGTTAGGGTTAGGGTTAGGGTTAGCTATGTTATTGCCTAACCTGGCGTTAGGGTTAGGGTTAGGGTTAGGGTTAGCTATGTTATTGCCTAACCTGGCATTAGGGTTAGGGTTAGGGTTAGGGTTAGCTATGTTATTGCCTAACCTGGCATTAGGGTTAGGGTTAGGGTTAGGGTTAGCTATGTTATTGCCTAACCTGGCATTAGGGCTGGAAAATGCAGTGCGGCAGTTTTTACTTGACAAAATTGCAAACTAACGTTGCGTTTTACTCTAGTGCCACCTTTAACGCCAGCCTAAAACAGAGCTCTTTATCGCATTTCAATTTCAATTTCAATTAAATTAAATTCTCACTCTCACTCTCACTCCCTACCCCAGCCTCTATCCCTCCCCCTCAGCCTCCCTCTCCCCCTCAGCTTCCCTCCCCCTGCCTCCCTCTCCCCCTCAGCTTCCCTCCCCCTCAGCCTCCCTCTCCCTGCCTCTCTCCCTCTCCCCCTCAGCTTCCCTCCCCCTGCCTCCCTCCCTCAGGCTTTGACAGGTGGACTAGATAAGAGCGTATACAGTTCCATTAGGTCTGCTGTTTGTTTATGGGTGTGGAATGGCTTCACAAACAACCCTAGATGGACCCAGGTGGAATGTCTAAACCCCTATTGGATAATCCTATATCAGTTGATGTGAGAACAGGCGCTGTCCGATTCATCAACATAGAGGATAATATACAGTACACGTCCTATATAATATAAGAATATAAAACCGATATATTCATTTAAGTTAATATTTTAAAAAAAATATTGAATCCATTCAAAAACCCGTGGTCTTTGAAATCTTTACTTATGGTGCCATGTTGTAATAAACTACTGTCAGAATCACACTTCAAGAAATAAAGCTACCAAACTTTAGCATTTACACATGGAATGGGTAAAGCTACCAAACTTTAGCATTTACATGTGGAATGAGTAAAGCTACCAAACTTTAGCATTTACATGTGGAATGGGTAAAGCTACCAAACTTTAGCATTTACATGTGGAAGGGGTAAAGCTACCAAACTTTAGCATTTACATGTGGAATGGGTAAAGCTACCAAACTTTAGCATTTACACGTGGAATGAGTAACATGTTAGAAGTGGAATCCCTGCCAGGTGGTGGTGCAGAGAAGTCATGGTAGCTTATCAGTTCTCACACATTGTGGATGCTTTTGGCATCAGTCTGACGGATGGCACTGTGTCTGCCAGAGTGGTCCTCCCGCCCTGGCACCTGCTCTCTCTCTCGGAGGATGTGTCAGTGTGGATCCCTCTACCCTGGCAGTCCTGGTATCTGTTCTTTCACACGGAGAATGGACAGCGATTCAATACCATTGAGTCGAATAGTTCCTTCCTTTGTCGTCCCGTTGTGTCTCTGTGGTCCCTCTGTCCTACGGCTGCCCAGGGAACATCTCCCTGTCTACAGTCACACAGATGCTCTGGATGGAAGTTGTACACAATAAAACATAATGCCTTGATCAAATACATATAAAAAATGTGTGATTTCAGGACAACTTGATGATGGCTCCTGACATGAACAAAGAGAAAAGATGACAGACACACCACTCAGCACTATTTTACCCCACAGTCAACTCTGCTGTCACAACTGTCAAGATTTTTTTCCCATTTCCTTTCTGACCTTCTGGACCTCTTCTCTTCCGTCTGCGGGGTGTCTGTCTGTACATCACCCTGTCAACAGGGAGCGAGAGAGACAGAGAGAGAAATACATATTTGGGAGAGATTAGAGAGACCAAGTGAGGGGCAGAGAATAAAAAGAGGGAAACTGCGAGAGAAGGAGAGAGAGAGAGATGGACTAAGCACCAAGACACAGCTATGACATGTTATTTCCATTAGACAGACATGCAGAGTAAAGACCAGAGAAAACAATGAGGTAGGACATAGTTATATTGGAAGAGGAGGGAGCTATTATGTGTGTGTGTGTGTGTTTGTGCGTGCGTGCGTGTGTGTGTGTACAGTATGTGTGTGTGTGTGTGTGTGTGTGTGTGTGTGTGTGTGTGTGTGTGTGTGTGTGTGTGTGTGTGTGTGTGTACAGTATGTGTGTCATGTGTCTGTGTGTGTGTGTGTGTATACAGTATGTGTGTGTGTGTGTGTGTATGTGTATAGTATGTGTGTCTTTGTGTGTGTGGATACAGTGTGTGTGTGTGTGTGTGTATGTGTACAGTATGTGTGTGTGTGTGTGTGTGTGTGTGTGTGTGTGTGTGTGTGTGTGTGTGTGTGTGTGTGTGTGTGTGTGTGTGTGTGTGTGTGTGTGTGTGTGTGTGTGTGTCTGCTATTCTATCTACAGTTCACTCTACGCTCAGTCTATGGATGGACAGTGAGAGTCGTCAAAACTCTCGAAGGTAAAAGAGAAAAATGCTGCAAGAGATGGCTTAACTTGAGGGAGAAACGTAAGCTTCTGGATTGTATGTTCTTCACCAATGCCCTTGAAAGCAATGTGGTGCATTCTGTCAACACTTACTACGGTACAAATCCAAATGTGCCCCTTTGTAAACTCTTTGAAGGCTGAATTTAAACAAAGCTGCAGCAGAGATCACATCATCTGAGGAAACTCCTCCTCCTCTGCTGTACTGTGTTTACCCGTGTCCTTGGAAACGGTATGTTTACCACACAGCTGTGCATCTACGGCTGTTTACAACATACATTGTAAAGATGACTTCAATTCAGGAAGTAAAAATTGGGGAACGTTTTTTTATGAGTCCTTTTTCTACATTGCATTCTATTTTCTTCAGTAACTTCCTTGAATGTAATTAAATATATTTTCATCATGCTTGCCGTATAACTAGATATGGCTTTTTGTAACCTCTCTGGTCGAGGTCATTGTTGAGTCGTTACATTGCTACGCCTGTTAAACATTTATCAACTAGGTAATGAGCCACGCATTTATGTGCCAAGAGCGAAGTGAAGGATTATTCCCTACTTTTTTTTTTGTCCCCCTCCCTTTCTCTCGCTCTCTCCCTTTCTCTTTCATCTAGCTCCCTTCCCACTGGGCAAACACTGGTTGAATCAACTTTGTTTCTCCCTTCCCACTGGGCAAACACTGGTTGAATCCAACTTTGTTTCCATGTAAATTCAATAAAATGGCATTGAACCAACATGGAATAGATATTGAATTGACGTCTGTGTCCAGTGTGTTTCTCCTTTCTCTATCATTCTCTTTTCTCTTTTTCTAAATGTCTTTCACTCCTCTCCCTCTCCTCCATTTTCTTCCCTCTCACCCCTCTGTTCCACCCCTCTCTTCAGCATTGACTGGCCAGGACGTCCCCCCCCCCACCTCCCCCCGCCTCCCTGCTTCTTCCTCCATCCTCCTCGCCCTCCCTACTTTCGTCTCCCCTGCATCCCTGACATTGATTCCCATGATTTAAGTCCTCCTCATGACACAAATGACCTGTAATTTAAAACACTCTTCCATCACGCTCATAATCCGCTCCAGTGAGAAGGCAACGACCCTGTGCATATCCCTCCCTCTCAGTTTCTCTCTCCTCTCTTCTCACTCCCTCATCCTCTCTTTCTCCCTCTTTATTGCCTTTTGTATTGTGTCTTCCCCCCTCGTTCTAACTCCTCTCCTCCCTCTGGCCTCCCTCATTCTCTCTCCTCTCCTCCCTCTGGTCTCCCTCTTTCTAACTCCTCTCCTCCCTCTGGCCTCCCTCGTTCTCGCTCCTCTCCTCCCTCGTTCTAACTCCTCTCTCTCTCTGTCCTCCCTCTGGCCTCTCTCTCTCTTCTCCTCCCTCTGGCCTCCCTCATTCTCTCTCCTCTCCTCTCTCTGGTCTCCCTCGTTCTACCTCCTCTCCTCCCTCTGGCCTCCCTCGTTCTCTCTCCTGGCCTCCCTCGTTCTCTCTCCTCTCATCCCTCGTTCTAACTCCTCTCTCTCTCTCCTCCCTCTGGCCTCTCTCTCTCTCCTCCCTCTGGCCTCTCTCTCTCTCCTCCCTCTGGCCTCCCTCATTCTCTCTCCTCCCTCTGGCCTCTCTCTCTCTCTCTCCTCCCTCTGGCCTCCCTCGTTCTCTCTCCTCCATCTGGTCTCCCTCGTTCTCTCCTCACTCTGGGTCTCCCTCGTTCTCTCTCCTCCCTCTGGCCTCCCTCGTTCTAACTCCTCTCTCTCTCTCCTCCCTCTGGCCTCTCTTTCTCCTCTCCTCCCACTGGCCTCTCTCTCTCTCCTCCCTCTGGCCTCCCTCGTTCTAACTCCTCCCTCTGGCCTTCCTCATTCTCTCCTCCCTCTGGCCTCCCTCGTTCTAACTCCTCTCCTCCCTCTGGCCTCCCTCGTTCTAACTCCTCCCTCTCTCTCTCTCCTCCCTCTGGCCTCCCTCGTTCTAACTCCTCCCTCTGGCCTCCCTCTCTCTCCTCCCTCTGGCCTCCCTCGTTCTAACTCCTCCCTCTGGCCTCCCTCTCTCTCTCTCCTCCCTCTGGCCTCCCTCGTTCTAACTCCTCCCTCTGGCCTCCCTCTCTCTCTCTCCTCCCTCTGGCCTCCCTCGTTCTAACTCCTCCCTCTGACCTCTCTCTCTCTCTCCTCTCTCTGGCTTCCCTCGTTCTAACTCCTCCCTCTGGCATCCCTCTCTCTCTCCTCCCTCTGGCCTCCCTCGTTCTAACTCCTCCCTCTGGCCTCCCTCTCTCTCTCTCCTCCCTCTGGCCTCCCTCGTTCTAACTCCTCCCTCTGGCCTCCCTCTCTCTCCTCCCTCTGGCCTCCCTCGTTCTAACTCCTCCCTCTGGCCTCCCTCGTTCTAACTCCTCCCTCTGGCCTCCCTCTCTCTCTCTCCTCCCTCTGGCCTCCCTCGTTCTAACTCCTCCCTCTGACCTCTCACTCTCTCTCCTCTCTCTGGCTTCCCTCATTCTAACTCCTCCCTCTGGCATCCCTCTCTCTCTCCTCCCTCTGGCCTCCCTCGTTCTAACTCCTCCCTCTGGCCTTCCTCGTTCTCTCTCCTCCCTCTGGCCTCTCTCTCTCCTCTCCTCCCTCTGGCCTCCCTATTTATCTCTCTCTCTCTCCTCCCTCTGGACTCTCTCTCTCTCCTCTCCTCCCTCTGGCCTCTCTCTCTCCTCTTCTCCTTCTGGCCTCTCTCTATATCCTCTTTTTCTCATCTCCTTCTCTTTCCCTCCATTACATTTTATGGCCTTGGCAATGCCATGAAAGAAGAATAGAAGGGCTATGCTAGCCGAGCGTGGGGTTTTAAAGTGTAATGTGTGTGTGTGTGTGTGTGTCTGTGTCTGTGTGTCTGTGTGCATACCTTGTTCTTCATCTGAATCAACTTCCCAGGCATTTGTACGTAAAGCTGAAATCAAGTGTCAGACCAATCACAGAGAGAATGGAATGGAATGTTGGTAGAATGGAATGGTGGTAGAATGGAATGGTGGTAGAATGGAATGGTGGTAGAATGGAATGGCGGTAGAATGGAATGGTGGTAGAATGGAATGGCGGTAGAATGGAATGGATTGGTGGTAGAATGGAATGGTGGTAGAATGGAATGTTGGTAGAATGGAATGGCGGTAGAATGGAATGGTGGTAGAATGGAATGGTGGTAGAATGGAATGGTGGTAGAATGGAATGGCGGTAGAATGGAATGGCGGTAGAATGGAATGGCGGTAGAATGGAATGTTGGTAGAATGGAATGGCGGTAGAATGGAATGGCGGTAGAATGGAATGGCGGTAGAATGGAATGTTGGTAGAATGGAATGTTGGTAGAATGGAATGGCGGTAGAATGGAATGGCGGTAGAATGGAATGGTGGTAGAATGGAATGGCGGTAGAATGGAATGGCGGTAGAATGGAATGTTGGTAGAATGGAATGGTGGTAGAATGGAATGGTGGTAGAATGGAATGGTGGTAGAATGGAATGGATTGGTGGTAGAATGGAATGGTGGTAGAATGGAATGGATTGGTGGTAGAATGGAATGGTGGTAGAATGGAATGTTGGTAGAATGGAATGGTGGTAGAATGGAATGGATTGGTGGTAGAATGGAATGGATTGGTGGTAGAATGGAATGGATTGGTGGTAGAATGGAATGGAATGGTGGTAGAATGGAATGGTGGTAGAATGGAATGTTGGTAGAATGGAATGGTGGTAGAATGGAATGGTGGTAGAATGGAATGGTGGTAGAATGGAATGTTGGTAGAATGGAATGGTGGTAGAATGGAATGGTGGTAGAATGGAATGGTGGTAGAATGGAATGGATTGGTGGTAGAATGGAATGTTGGTAGAATGGAATGTTGGTAGAATGGAATGGTGGTAGAATGGAATGGATTGGTGGTAGAATGGAATGTTGGTAGAATGGAATGGCGGTAGAATGGAATGGCGGTAGAATGGAATGTTGGTAGAATGGAATGGTGGTAGAATGGAATGGTGGTAGAATGGAATGGATTGGTGGAAGAATGGAATGGTGGTAGAATGGAATGGATTGGTGGTAGAATGGAATGGTGGTAGAATGGAATGGATTGGTGGTAGAATGGAATGGATTGGTGGTAGAATGGAATGGTGGTAGAATGGAATGTTGGTAGAATGGAATGGTGGTAGAATGGAATGGTGGTAGAATGGAATGGATTGGTGGTAGAATGGAATGGCGGTAGAATGGAATGGCGGTAGAATGGAATGTTGGTAGAATGGAATGTTGGTAGAATGGAATGGCGGTAGAATGGAATGGCGGTAGAATGGAATGGCGGTAGAATGGAATGGCGGTAGAATGGAATGTTGGTAGAATGGAATGTTGGTAGAATGGAATGGCGGTAGAATGGAATGGTGGTAGAATGGAATGGCGGTAGAATGGAATGGATTGGTGGTAGAATGGAATGGTGGTAGAATGGAATGGCGGTAGAATGGAATGGCGGTAGAATGGAATGTTGGTAGAATGGAATGTTGGTAGAATGGAATGGCGGTAGAATGGAATGGCGGTAGAATGGAAGGGGGGAAGAATGGAATGGTGGTAGAATGGAATGGTGGTAGAATGGAATGTTGGTAGAATGGAATGTTGGTAGAATGGAATGGCGGTAGAATGGAATGGCGGTAGAATGGAATGGCGGTAGAATGGAATGTTGGTAGAATGGAATGGCGGTAGAATGGAATGTTGGTAGAATGGAATGTTGGTAGAATGGAATGTTGGTAGAATGGAATGGCGGTAGAATGGAATGTTGGTAGAATGGAATGGTGGTAGAATGGAATGTTGGTAGAATGGAATGGCGGTAGAATGGAATGGCGGTAGAATGGAATGGCGGTAGAATGGAATGGCGGTAGAATGGAATGGCGGTAGAATGGAATGGCGGTAGAATGGAATGTTGGTAGAATGGAATGTTGGTAGAATGGAATGTTGGTAGAATGGAATGGCGGTAGAATGGAATGGCGGTAGAATGGAATGGCGGTAGAATGGAATGGCGGTAGAATGGAATGTTGGTAGAATGGAATGGTGGTAGAATGGAATGGTGGTAGAATGGAATGGTGGTAGAATGGAATGGATTGGTGGAAGAATGGAATGGTGGTAGAATGGAATGGATTGGTGGTAGAATGGAATGGTGGTAGAATGGAATGGATTGGTGGTAGAATGGAATGGTGGTAGAATGGAATGGATTGGTGGTAGAATGGAATGGTGGTAGAATGGAATGGATTGGTGGTAGAATGGAATGGATTGGTGGTAGAATGGAATGGATTGGTGGTAGAATGGAATGGTGGTAGAATGGAATGGTGGTAGAATGGAATGGTGGTAGAATGGAATGGATTGGTGGTAGAATGGAATGGTGGTAGAATGGAATGGCGGTAGAATGGAATGTTGGTAGAATGGAATGTTGGTAGAATGGAATGTTGGTAGAATGGAATGTTGGTAGAATGGAATGGTGGTAGAATGGAATGGATTGGTGGTAGAATGGAATGTTGGTAGAATGGAATGTTGGTAGAATGGAATGGTGGTAGAATGGAATGGTGGTAGAATGGAATGGTGGTAGAATGGAATGGTGGTAGAATGGAATGGTGGTAGAATGGAATGGTGGTAGAATGGAATGGCGGTAGAATGGAATGTTGGTAGAATGGAATGTTGGTAGAATGGAATGGTGGTAGAATGGAAGGTAGAATGGAATGGCGGTAGAATGGAATGGCGGTAGAATGGAATGGCGGTAGAATGGAATGTTGGTAGAATGGAATGGTGGTAGAATGGAATGGATTGGTGGAAGAATGGAATGGTGGTAGAATGGAATGGATTGGTGGTAGAATGGAATGGTGGTAGAATGGAATGGATTGGTGGTAGAATGGAATGGATTGGTGGTAGAATGGAATGGATTGGTGGTAGAATGGAATGGTGGTAGAATGGAATGTTGGTAGATTGTAATGGTGGTAGAATGGAATGGATTGGTGGTAGAATGGAATGGTGGTAGAATGGAATGGCGGTAGAATGGAATGGCGGTAGAATGGAATGTTGGTAGAATGGAATGTTGGTAGAATGGAATGTTGGTAGAATGGAATGGTGGTAGAATGGAATGGATTGGTGGTAGAATGGAATGTTGGTAGAATGGAATGGTGGTAGAATGGAATGGTGGTAGAATGGAATGGATTGGTGGTAGAATGGAATGTTGGTAGAATGGAATGGCGGTAGAATGGAATGTTGGTAGAATGGAATGTTGGTAGAATGGAATGGCGGTAGAATGGAATGGTGGTAGAATGGAATGGTGGTAGAATGGAATGGATTGGTGGTAGAATGGAATGTTGGTAGAATGGAATGGCGGTAGAATGGAATGTTGGTAGAATGGAATGGCGGTAGAATGGAATGTTGGTAGAATGGAATGTTGGTAGAATGGAATGGCGGTAGAATGGAATGTTGGTAGAATGGAATGTTGGTAGAATGGAATGGTGGTAGAATGGAATGGATTGGTGGAAGAATGGAATGTTGGTAGAATGGAATGGCGGTAGAATGGAATGTTGGTAGAATGGACTGTTGGTAGAATGGAATGGCGGTAGAATGGAATGGCGGTAGAATGGAATGGCGGTAGAATGGAATGTTGGTAGAATGGAATGTTGGTAGAATGGAATGTTGGTAGAATGGAATGGCGGTAGAATGGAATGTTGGTAGAATGGAATGGTGGTAGAATGGAATGGCGGTAGAATGGAATGGCGGTAGAATGGAATGTTGGTAGAATGGAATGGCGGTAGAATGGAATGGCAGTAGAATGGAATGTTGGTAGAATGGAATGTTGGTAGAATGGAATGGCGGTAGAATGGAATGGCGGTAGAATGGAATGGCGGTAGAATGGAATGTTGGTAGAATGGAATGGCGGTAGAATGGAATGGCGGTAGAATGGAATGTTGGTAGTATGGAATGGAATGTTGGTAGAATGGAATGGTGGTAGAATGGAATGTCGGTAGAATGGAATGGTGGTAGAATGGAATGTCGGTAGAATGATATGGCGGTAGAATGGAATGTCGGTAGAATGGAATGGCGGTAGAATGGAATGGCGGTAGAATGGAATGGCGGTAGAATGGAATGGTGGTAGAATGGAATGGCGGTAGAATGGAATGGATTGGTGGTAGAATGGAATGGATGGTAGAGGATTTGTAGAATGGAATGGTGTAGAATGGAATGGATTGGGGTAGAATGGAATGGATTGGTGGTAGAATGGAATGGTGGTAGAATGGAATGGTGGTAGAATGGAATGGTGGTAGAATGGAATGGATTGTGGTAGATATGGAATGGTGGTAGAATGGAATGGCGGTAGAATGGAATGTTGGTAGAATGGAATGTTGGTAGAATGGAATGTTGGTAGAATGGAATGTTGGTAGAATGGAATGGTGGTAGAATGGAATGGAGTGGTGTAGAATGGAATGTTGTAGATGGAATGTGGTAGAATGGAATGGTGGTAGAATGGAATGGATTGGTGGTAGAATGGAATGGTGGTAGAATGGAATGGTGGTAGAATGGAATGGTGGTAGAATGGAATGGTGGTAGAATGGAATGGCGGTAGAATGGAATGTTGGTAGAATGAATTGTGGTATGCATGGAATGGTGGTAGAAATGAAGGGCGGTAGAATGGAATGCGGGCTGGTAGAATGGAATGGCGGTAAGGAATGGAATGTGATAGATGGATATGTTGGTAGAAGGAATGCGTAGTTAAAGAATGGTTAGATGTGATTGGTGGAAGAATGGAATGGTGGTAGAATGGAATGGTTGGTGGTAGAATCGAATGGTGGTAGAACTGGAATGGATCTGTGGAGAAGAATGGATTGGTGGTAGAATGAGATGGATTGGTGGTAAGAATGGAATGGTGGTAGAAGGAATGTGGTAGATGAACTGGTGGTAGAATGGACTGGATTGGTGGTAAATGGAACTGGTGGTAGCAACTGCTAAAGTGGCGGAGAATGCGAATGGGTAGAATGGAATGTTGGTAGAATGAATGTTGGTAGGATCTGTTTGGTAGAATGGAATGGTGGTAGAATGGAATGGATTGGTGGGTAGAATGGAATGTTGGTACGAATGGAAATGTTGGTAAGAAGGAATGCGTGGTAGAATAGGAGGATCTGGTGTAGAATGGAATGTGGTAGACGGAGGCTAAACTGTGCAGTGACGTGGACTGAATCTAGAGGCATGTGCGAGTCACTGTCGCTGGCCGGTGGGGTCCAGATGATGACTGGGTGCATGTTGGTCGAGCGTAATGGCTTTGTCTAATGGCCGTTGGTAAGACATGGAAGCCGTCGATGATGTGTCGCGAGATGGAGCAGTGCCGTGGTTAGAATGGAAGTCTGGTGATATGGTGGTAGAACCTGGAAGCGATTCGGTGGTAAATGGCAATGTGGTGTAATTGTCTAAGGATTTGGTAGTTAATGGAATGTGGTAGACCTGGACCTGTTGTGTAGATGGAATGGCGGTAGAAATGAAGTGTCATTAAATGGAATGGCGGTAGAAGTGGAATGTTGGTAGAATGGAATGTTTAGTAGAAATGGACATGTTGGTAGAATGGAATGTGCGGTGAGAAGGGAATGTTGGTAGAATGGAATGGTGGTGAAAGGAAATGGAAATGGCGGTAGAATGATGTGGAGATGATGTGGTAGAATGAATGGCGGGTAGAATGGGAATGGCAGTAGAATGGGAATGTTGGTTAGAATGGAGATGGTTGATGGTGTAGAATGGAATGCGGTAGAATGGAATGGCTAGATGCAATTGGCGGTAGTAGATGGAATGTTGGTAGAATGGAATGGCGGTAGAATGGAATGGGCGTAGAATGGAAGTTGGTAGTATGGGAATGGAATGTTGGTAGAATGATTGGTAGGAATGTCAGGTAAATGGAGGTGAGAATGGAATGTCGTTTAGAATGGAATGGTGCTCGAATGGAATGTCGTAGAGGATGATAATTGGCTGTAGAATGAATGTCG
>NC_052335.1:36069188-36133606 GCF_016432855.1 Salvelinus namaycush
TACCAACCCCTCTCTACTCCACACACTGCTATGAAACGACCCCCCCCCGCCTCTACCTCAAACATACATAGAAACCATTAACCCCGCTCACTCATAAAACACTGATATAGAATTATTATGTATCCCACCGCTACCAGCCACCTCAAAGACCCTGTAGTAGAATACACAGACCACACGCCCACTCACTCCTAAACATCCCATAATAATACATTTACCCTCACGCCCTCTCACCTCCTAAACCAATACCACACAACACACTCAACCACAAGTCCAGTACTCATAAACCACCTGCTATCGAATACATACCACCGCTCCCCACCCACACACACCGCTAATAGAAGACATACCAACAGGCCTCCACCCTACACACACACTGACTATAGAATACATAACCCCACATCCCACTCATCACCACTGTATAGCACAACACAGCCCCTCTATCCCTAAACACTGCAATAGACTACAGACCCCAACCAGCCTACTCAACCCCACCTACTCTATCATACCCACCGCCCTCCACCCATAACATCACCTAGAACCATTCCCCAGCTCTCCACCATCCCAGCATCACTTTACCACAGACCCTCAACCAAACCGACCATGACAATCCCACCACAGCCCTCACCTCATAACCTGTAAGTCCTACATACCACAGCCCTACCGCACCTATATACTCCCTAACCCATCAACACACACTGTCCTACACCCTGTATATCAACACGCTATAGTGTATATGTACAACCACAGCCTAACGTGTTATATAGTGTCTACCATCATGTATCTATATCTATCACACACATCCGTCCTCTACTTCCTAAACACTAACAAATGAATACATTACACAAAGCCCTCGACCTCCTACACACTAACACTATATACATACCACAGGCCTCTCCTCCTAAAACACTATAGAATACATTACCCACAGCCCTCTACCTCTAAAACTCATACCTATGTAATACATACACACAGCCCCTGCGACTCATAAACATACCATTATCATACATTACCAACACCAGCCCCCAACTCAAACCCTCCGCTAAACATACCATGTACGACATTACCACAGCCCCTCTACACTCTCAACACTCTCAATAAACTACATTACCCACAGCCTCTACCTCTTTAAACCACTACCCTATATAAGACAATTACCCACAGCCCTCTCCTCCTTAAACATACCATAAATACCTACAACAGCCCCTCACCTTTAAACACTCACCACCTAATACATTACAAGCCCCTCCTCATAACCACGCTATAGAATACATACCCACAGCCCCTCCACCTCTAACACTGCTATAGAAGACATACACCAGCAGAACCCATCTACTCTTAAACACTAGTCGCATATATACATTACCACAGGCCTCCCCCCTCTATTAACACTACCCTCGGAATACACATCCCCACACAGCCCTCTCTACCGTCATATTTGTACACATGCCATGGACACATTACCACACCAGCCCTCGCATATCTACTTATATATCTAGATGTGCTTATTTAGTAAGACAGGTACCCACATGCCCCTAACCTCAAACACTGCTTAATAGAATTTAATTACCCCACGCCCCCCTCCAACCTCATAAACCATCCTGCCCTATAGAATACATGACCCAACAGCCTCCCACCTCATAAAACAAGTAACCAGATAAGACAGTGTCCTCAACAGCCCCTTACACCTCATAAAACACTGCTAAGAATACATAACCCACAGACCCTAACTAGCGCTAAACAACAGCCATAGCATAACATTACCCACAGCTCCTCACCTCCATAAAACACTGCTATAGAATACATTACCCACAGCCCCTCCACCTCATAAACACTTCTATAGAACTACATTACCACAAGCTCCTTACCCTAAAACACTACTATAGAATACATTCCCCACAGCTCCTACCACCTCATAAAACACATCCATAGAATACCATTACCCACAGCCCCTCCACCGCCTAAACACTACCATATAATACAATTACCCCAGCCCTCTACCTCAAACACTAAATCATACATTACCCACAGCCCCTGACTCTTAAACATACCATGTAATAATTACCCACAGCCCCTACAACTCAGAAACATGTCTATAAATACCATTACCACAGCTTCCAGTCTACCTCATAAACATGCTATTAGAATACATTACCCACAGCCCTCTACTCATAAACATGCTATAGTACATACCCACAGCTCCTCTCCTCATAAATAGAAACTAATTTCAGTTTTGAAAATCACCATTTTTTACTGACGTGTCACAGAGAAAACGTTTTTGAGACCTGTTTTCACACACCTTTACTTTTCCACAAAGTGGAACTAAAAGTGATTAAATTGTCGTTTTGTTGTAAATGATCTAGTCAAAATAAGTCAAAGGGAGAATTTATACCCATTAAGTGTCAAAAGTTTGGACACACTTCTCACTCCAGGGTTTTCTTTATTTTACACTGCGTCAGTTTTAAATTGTAGAATAATAGTGAAGACATCCAAAACTAGAAAAAAACAATATGGAATCATGTAGTAACCCAAAACCGTGTTAAACAATCAAAATAAATTTATATTTGACATTGTTCAAAGTAGCATCTTTTAACCTGTGATGACGCTTTGCACCCTCGGCATCTCTTCAAACCGAGTTTCGTACTGGAATCATTTTCCAAACCAGTCTTGACGAGTATCCCACATATGTGGCACTTTTGGCAGCCTTTTTCTTCACTCTGCATTCCAACTCATCCAAACCCATTCATTGGGTTGAGGTCGGGTGATTGTGTAGGCCAGGTACTGAGGAGCACTGCATCACTCTCCTTTGGTCAAATCGTCCTAAACCAGCCTGGAGGTGGCAAAGACGAACAGACTGACTCTCTGATCCCAAGCAGAAGGGCAAAGGTCTGATGTCAGTATCATCATAACTTCTGCTTCACCAATGAACTCACCGCCCGGATGTGTTGGCTTGTGGTGTAAATCCTCTGACCTCACGCCCGCTGTGTGGGATGTGTGACTTGACCTCACCGCGGCTCGTTTGGCGGTTTGTTGTGTCAAACGTGAATCCCCGCCCGTTGTGTTGGTGGGGTCCACCTCCGAACCCACGCCCGGCCCTGTGGGCTGGTTGTTGTCCCCTTGACACGCCAGCCCGGCTTGTTGGCTGTGTTGTAAATGCTAGCACCCACACAGCTGGCTGTGTGTGTTGCTGTCTAACCACGCACCTCCATGCTGTGTTTGGGGTTGTGTACACTTGCCTCCGCCGCGGTGTGTTGGCTCGGTGTCTTCACCCCTGATGACGGCCTGGATTTGGTTTCTTACCGTTTTTTTTTTCTTGTCCACCTCTCCCTGTGTTGCTTGCTTGCTTGCCTACTGACCTACGCCAGGTTTTCAACCTCATCAACCTTTGTTCGGTGCAAGGACCTCTTCGTCATCACTCCTCGTCTCTCTCGGTTCAGTTATTCAACCCCTTTTTTTCAGTCCTATTTCTTTTCGTGGGGCGTTGCCTTGTGTGCTTCTGCTCTTCCTGTGGGTTTTCGCAATCTCTTTGCGTGTTGAGATAGAGGGGCGTCAACACGAAGGCGATCATTCAGTCAACCCCCTGCTCACATGAGACCTCCGGTTCCGGATGTGAGGCTCACCCAAGCGGCCCTCATCGTCAAGGGCGGTTCGTCTAACTCCAAGGCGGGTGCCCACACCAGGAAGAGACCTTTTGGGTTTTTCTGGGGGTCGCCCCGCCCGCTTTCCGTCACTCACACAAGACTTCTGCCTGGTTTGTTCCAAAGGGGTGTGCGGTCATGCAGGCTACAAAAGCCAGTCCCCACCGGGGCCTGTAGGTCCGAGGACACACGCAATAAACACCCAGCGGGCGTGGGTCAGCGGTCCCACCCGCCCCAGCCACAACACGGGGTTGAGCGCAGATGTTCCCAAGCCAGCACCACACAGCGGGGTGCGGTCCCGCGGCTACAATCCACAGCCACCAACACGCCGGGACGTGCCAACAACAGCCGGGCCCCCCGGGAGGTTCAGAGGTTTACAACAAGCCAGCCAACACAGCCGGGCTGTGAGTTCAGAGGTTTACAACAAGCCAGCCAACACAGCCGGGCGGTGAGTTCAGAGGTTTACAACAAGCCAGCCAACACAGCCGGGCGGTGAGGTCAGAGGTTCACAACAAGTCAGCCAACACAGCCGGGCGGTGAGGTCAGAGGTTTACAACAAGCCAGCCAACACAGCCGGGCGGTGAGTTCATTGAGTGAAGCAGAAGTTATGATGATAACTGACATCAATGACCTCTTGGCCCTTCTGGGATCTTGGATCAGAGAGTTCAGTCTGTTCGTCTTTTAGCCACCTCCAGGCTGTGTAAGGACTATTTGACCAAGAAGGAGAGTGATGCAGTGCTCCATCAGATGACCTGGCCTACACAATCACCCGACCTCAACCCAAATGAGATGGTTTGGGATGAGTTGGAATGCAGAGTGAAGAAAAAGCTGCCAAAAGTGCTCAGCATATGTGGGAACTCCTTCAAGACTGTTGGAAAATGATTCCAGGTAAAACTGGTTGAGAGAATGCCAAGAGTGTGCAAAGCTGTCATCAAGGAAAAGGATGGCTACTTTGAAGAATGTCAAATATAAAATATATTTTGATTTGTTTAACACTTTTTTGGGTTACTACATGATTCCATATGTGTTTTTTCATAGTTTTGATGTCTTCACTATTATTCTACAATGTAGAAAAACAATGTAAAAATAAAGAAAAACCCTGGAATGAGAAGGTGTGTCCAAACTTTTGACACTTACTGTATAAATTCTTCCACTTTGACATTATTTTGACTAGATCATTTACAAAAAACGACAATTGAATCACTTTTAGTTCCACTTTGGAAAAAGTGAAGGTGTGTGAAAACAGGTCCTCAAAAACGTTTCTCTGTGACATCAGTAAAAAATGGTGATTTTCAAAACCTGAAATTAGTTTCTATTTAGGAGGTAGAGGAGCTGTGGGTAATGTATTCTATAGCAGTGTTTATGAGGTAGAGGGGCTGTGGGTAATGTATTCTATAGCAGTGTTTATGAGGTAGAGGAGCTGTGGGTAATGTATTCTATAGCAGTGTTTATGAGGTGGAGGGGCTGTGGGTAATGTATTACATGGTAGTGTTTAAGAGGTACAGGGGCTGTGGGTAATGTATGATATGGTAGTGTTTAAGAGGTAGAGGGGCTGTGGGTAATGTATTATATGGTAGTGTTTAGGAGGTGGAGGGGCTGTGGGTAATGTATTCTATGGTAGTGTTTATGAGGTGGAGGAGCTGTGGGTAGTATTCTATGGTAGTGTTTAGGAGGTAGAGGGCTGTGGGTAATGTATTCTATACAGTGTTTATGAGGTGGAGGGCTGTGGGTAATGTATTCTATAGCAGTGTTTATGAGGTAGAGGAGCTGTGGGTAATGTATTCTATAGCAGTGTTTATGAGGTGGAGGGGCTGTGGGTAATGTATTCTATAGCAGTGTTTATGGGTGGAGGGGCTGTGGTAATGTATTACATGGTAGTGTTATGAGGTGGAGGGGCTGTGGGTAATGTATTCTATAGCAGTGTTTAGGAGGTAGAGGGGCTGTGGGTAATGTATTATATGGTAGTGTTTACGAGGTAGAGGGGCTGTGGGTAATGTATTCTATAGCAGTGTTTATGAGGTGGAGGGGCTGTGGGTAATGTATTTCATGGCAGTGTTAATGAGGTAGAGGGGCTGTGGGTAATGTATTCTATGGTAGTGTTAATGAGGTGGAGGGGCTGTGGGTAATGTATTATATGCTAGTGTTTAGGAGGTAGAGGGGCTGTGGGTAATGTATTCTATAGCAGTGTTTATGAGGTGGAGGGGCTGTGGGTAATGTATTCTATAGCAGTGTTTATGAGGTGGAGGGCTGGGGTAATGTATTATATGGTAGTGTTTAAGAGGTAGAGGGGCTGTGGGTAATGTATTATATGGTAGTGTTAAGAGGTAGAGGGGCTGTGGGTAATATTTATGGTAGTGTTTAAGAGGTAGAGGGGCTGTGGGTAATGTATTATATGGTAGTGTTTATGAGGTAGAGGGGCTGTGGGTAATGTATTACATGGTAGTGTTTAGGAGGTGGAGGGGCTGTGGGTAATGTATTATATGGTAGTGTTTATGAGGTAGAGGGGCTGTGGGTAATGTATTACATGGTAGTGTTTAGGAGGTAGAGGGGCTGTGGGTAATGTATTCTATGGTAGTGTTTAGGAGGTAGAGGGCCTGTGGGTAATGTATTATATGTTAGTGTTTAGGAGGTAGAGGGGCTGTGGGTAATGTATTCTATGGTAGTGTTTAGGAGGTAGAGGGACTTTGGGTAATGTATTATATGGTAGTGTTTAGGAGGTAGAGGGGCTGTGGGTAATGTATTCTATAGCAGTGTTTAGGAGGTAGAGGGGCTGTGGGTAATGTATTATATGGTAGTGTTTACGAGGTGAGGGGCTGTGGGTTAATGTATTCTATAGCAGTGTTTATGAGGTGGAGGGGCTGTGGGTAATGTATTTTCATGCAGTGTTATGAGGTAGAGGGCTGTGGGTAATGTTTCTATGGTAGTGTAATGAGGTAGAGGGGCTGTGGGTAATGTATTCTATGGTAGTGTTTATTGAGGTGGAGGGGCTGTGGGTAATGTATTATATGGTAGTGTTATGAGGTAGAGGGGCGTGGGTAATGGTTCTATAGCAGTGTTTATGAGGTGGAGGGGCTGTGGGTAATGTATTCTATAGCAGTGTTTATGAGGTGGAGGGATGTGGGTAATGTTATTCTAAGCAGTGTTTATGAGGTGGAGGGCTGTGGGTAATGTATTCTATAGCAGTGTTTATGAGGTGGAGGGCTGTGGGTAATGTATTCTATAGCAGTGTTTATGAGTGGAGGAGGGCTGTGGGTAATGTATTATATGGTAGTGTTTAGGAGGTGGATGGGCTGTGGGTAATGTATTATATGGTAGTGTTTAGGAGGTGGATGGGCTGTGGGTAATGTATTCTATAGCAGTGTTTTGAGGTGGAGGGGCTGTGGGTAATGTATTCTATAGCAGTGTTTATGAGGTGGAGGGGCTGTGGGTAATGTATTCTATGGTAGTGTTTAGGAGGTAGAGGGGCTGTGGGTAATGTATTCTATAGCAGTGTTTAGGAGGTAGAGGGGCTGTGGGTAATGTATTCTATGGTAGTGTTTAGGAGGTAGAGGGGCTGTGGGTAATGTATTCTATAGCAGTGTTTAGGAGGTGGAGGGGCTGTGGGTAATGTATTCTATAGCAGTGTTTATGAGGTGGAGGGGCTGTGGGTAATGTATTCTATAGCAGTGTTTATGAGGTGGAGGGCTGTGGGTAATGTATTCTATAGCAGTGTTTATGAGGTGGAGGGCCTGTGGGTAGTGTATTCTATAGCAGTGTTTATGAGGTGGAGGAGCTGTGGGTAATGTATTCTATAGCAGTGTTTATGAGGTGGAGGGGCTGTGGGTAATGTATTATATAGCAGTGTTTAGGAGGTGGAGGGGCTGTGGGTAATGTATTATATGGTAGTGTTTAGGAGGTGGATGGGCTGTGGGTAATGTATTCTATAGCAGTGTTTATGAGGTGGAGGGGCTGTGGGTAATGTATTCTATAGCAGTGTTTATGAGGTGGAGGGGCTGTGGGTAATGTATTCTATGGTAGTGTTTAGGAGGTAGAGGGGCTGTGGGTAATGTATTCTATAGCAGTGTTTAGGAGGTAGAGGGGCTGTGGGTAATGTATTCTATGGTAGTGTTTAGGAGGTAGAGGGGCTGTGGGTAATGTATTCTATAGCAGTGTTTAGGAGGTAGAGGGGCTATGGGTAATGTATTCTATAGCAGTGTTTATGAGGTGGAGGGGCTGTGGGTAATGTATTCTATAGCAGTGTTTATGAGGTGGAGGGGCTGTGGGTAATGTATTCTATAGCAGTGTTTAGGAGGTAGAGGGGCTGTGGGTAATGTATTCTATGGTAGTGTTTAGGAGGTAGAGGGGCTGTGGGTAATGTATTCTATAGCCGTGTTTAGGAGGTAGAGGGGCTGTGGGTAATGTATTCTATAGCAGTGTTTATGAGGTGGAGGGGCTGTGGGTAATGTATTCTATAGCAGTGTTTATGAGGTAGAGGGGCTGTGGGTAATGTATTCTATGGCAGTGTTTAGGAGGTAGAGGGGCTGTGGGCAATGTATTCTATAGCAGTGTTTATGAGGTGGAGGGGCTGTGGGTAATGTATTCTATAGCAGTGTTTATGAGGTGGAGGGGCTGTGGGTAATGTATTACATGGTAGTGTTTAGGAGGTAGAGGGGCTGTGGGTAATGTATTCTATGGTAGTGTTTATGAGTTGGAGGAGCTGTGGGTAATGTATTACATGGTAGTGTTTAAGAGGTGGAGGGGCTGTGGGTAATGTATTCTATGGTAGTGTTTAGGAGGTGGAGGGGCTGTGGGTAATGTATGATATGGTAGTGTTTATGAGGTGGAGGAGCTGTGGGTAATGTATTATATGGTAGTGTTTAAGAGGTAGAGGGGCTGTGGGTAATGTATTATATGGTAGTGTTAATGAGGTAGAGGGGCTGTGGGTAATGTATTATATGGTAGTGTTTATGAGGTAGAGGGGCTGTGGGTAATGTATTCTATGGTAGTGTTAATGAGGTAGAGGGGCTGTGGGTAATGTATTCTATGGTAGTGTTTATGAGGTGGAGGGGCTGTGGGTAATGTATTCTATGCTAGTGTTTAGGAGGTAGAGGGGCTGTGGGTAATGTATTCTATAGCAGTGTTTATGAGGTGGAGGGGCTGTGGGTAATGTATTCTATAGCAGTGTTTATGAGGTGGAGGGGCTGTGGGTAATGTATTCTATAGCAGTGTTTATGAGGTGGAGGGGCTGTGGGTAATGTATTCTATAGCAGTGTTTATGAGGTGGAGGGCCTGTGGGTAATGTATTCTATAGCAGTGTTTATGAGGTGGAGGAGCTGTGGGTAATGTATTCTATAGCAGTGTTTATGAGGTGGAGGGGCTGTGGGTAATGTATTATATGCTAGTGTTTAGGAGGTAGAGGGGCTGTGGGTAATGTATTCTATAGCAGTGTTTATGAGGTGGAGGGGCTGTGGGTAATGTATTCTATAGCAGTGTTTATGAGGTGGAGGGGCTGTGGGTAATGTATTCTATAGCAGTGTTTATGAGGTGGAGGGGCTGTGGGTAATGTATTCTATAGCAGTGTTTATGAGGTGGAGGGCCTGTGGGTAATGTATTCTATAGCAGTGTTTATGAGGTGGAGGAGCTGTGGGTAATGTATTCTATAGCAGTGTTTATGAGGTGGAGGGGCTGTGGGTAATGTATTATATAGCAGTGTTTAGGAGGTGGAGGGGCTGTGGGTAATGTATTATATGGTAGTGTTTAGGAGGTGGAGGGGCTGTGGGTAATGTATTCTATAGCAGTGTTTATGAGGTGGAGGGGCTGTGGGTAATGTATTCTATAGCAGTGTTTATGAGGTGGAGGGGCTGTGGGTAATGTATTCTATAGCAGTGTTTAAGAGGTGGAGGAGCTGTGGGTAATGTATTCTATAGCAGTGTTTATGAGGTGGAGGGGCTGTGGGTAATGTATTATATAGCAGTGTTTAGGAGGTGGAGGGGCTGTGGGTAATGTATTATATGGTAGTGTTTAGGAGGTGGAGGGGCTGTGGGTAATGTATTCTATAGCAGTGTTTATGAGGTGGAGGGGCTGTGGGTAATGTATTCTATAGCAGTGTTTATGAGGTGGAGGGGCTGTGGGTAATGTATTATATAGCAGTGTTTAGGAGGTGGAGGGGCTGTGGGTAATGTATTATATGGTAGTGTTTAGGAGGTGGAGGGGCTGTGGGTAATGTATTCTATAGCAGTGTTTATGAGGTGGAGGGGCTGTGGGTAATGTATTCTATAGCAGTGTTTATGAGGTGGAGGGGCTGTGGGTAATGTATTCTATAGCAGTGTTTAAGAGGTAGAGGGGCTGTGGGTAATGTATTCTATAGCAGTGTTTAGGAGGTAGAGGGGCTGTGGGTAATGTATTCTATGGTAGTGTTTAGGAGGTAGAGGGGCTGTGGGTAATGTATTCTATAGCAGTGTTTATGAGGTGGAGGAGCTGTGGGTAATGTATTCTATAGCAGTGTTTATGAGGTGGAGGGGCTGTGGGTAATGTATTATATAGCAGTGTTTAGGAGGTGGAGGGGCTGTGGGTAATGTATTATATGGTAGTGTTTAGGAGGTGGAGGGGCTGTGGGTAATGTATTCTATAGCAGTGTTTATGAGGTGGAGGGGCTGTGGGTAATGTATTCTATAGCAGTGTTTATGAGGTGGAGGGGCTGTGGGTAATGTATTCTATAGCAGTGTTTAAGAGGTAGAGGGGCTGTGGGTAATGTATTCTATAGCAGTGTTTAGGAGGTAGAGGGGCTGTGGGTAATGTATTCTATGGTAGTGTTTAGGAGGTAGAGGGGCTGTGGGTAATGTATTCTATAGCAGTGTTTAGGAGGTAGAGGGGCTGTGGGTAATGCATTCTATGGTAGTGTTTAGGAGGTAGAGGGGCTGTGGGTAATGTATTCTATAGCAGTGTTTAGGAGGTAGAGGGGCTATGGGTAATGTATTCTATAGCAGTGTTTATGAGGTGGAGGGGCTGTGGGTAATGTATTCTTTAGCAGTGTTTATGAGGTGGAGGGGCTGTGGGTAATGTATTCTATAGCAGTGTTTAGGAGGTAGAGGGGCTGTGGGTAATGTATTCTATGGTAGTGTTTAGGAGGTAGAGGGGCTGTGGGTAATGTATTCTATAGCCGTGTTTAGGAGGTAGAGGGGCTGTGGGTAATGTATTCTATAGCAGTGTTTATGAGGTGGAGGGGCTGTGGGTAATGTATTCTATAGCAGTGTTTATGAGGTAGAGGGGCTGTGGGTAATGTATTCTATGGCAGTGTTTAGGAGGTAGAGGGGCTGTGGGCAATGTATTCTATAGCAGTGTTTATGAGGTGGAGGGGCTGTGGGTAATGTATTCTATAGCAGTGTTTATGAGGTGGAGGGGCTGTGGGTAATGTATTACATGGTAGTGTTTAGGAGGTAGAGGGGCTGTGGGTAATGTATTCTATGGTAGTGTTTATGAGGTGGAGGAGCTGTGGGTAATGTATTACATGGTAGTTTTTAAGAGGTGGAGGGGCTGTGGGTAATGTATTCTATGGTAGTGTTTAGGAGGTGGAGGGGCTGTGGGTAATGTATGATATGGTAGTGTTTATGAGGTGGAGGAGCTGTGGGTAATGTATTATATGATAGTGTTTAAGAGGTAGAGGGGCTGTGGGTAATGTATTATATGGTAGTGTTTATGAGGTAGAGGGGCTGTGGGTAATGTATTATATGGTAGTGTTTATGAGGTAGAGGGGCTGTGGGTAATGTATTCTATGGTAGTGTTTAGGAGGTAGAGGGCCTGTGGGTAATGTATTATATGGTAGTGTTTATGAGGTAGAGGGGCTGTGGGTAATGTATTATATGGTAGTGTTTAGGAGGTAGAGGGGCTGTGGGTAATGTATTCTATGGTAGTGTTTAGGAGGTAGAGGGCCTGTGGGTAATGTATTATATGGTAGTGTTTAGGAGGTAGAGGGGTTGTGGGTAATGTATTCCATAGCAGTGTTTAGGAGGTAGAGGGGTTGTGGGTAATGTATTCTATGGTAGTGTTTAGGAGGTAGAGGGCCTGTGGGTAATGTATTATATGGTAGTGTTTAGGAGGTGGAGGGGCTGTGGGTAATGTATTCTATAGCAGTGTTTAGGAGGTAGAGGGGCTGTGGGTAATGTATTCTATAGCAGTGTTTAGGAGGTAGAGGGGCTGTGGGTAATGTATTCTATGGTAGTGTTTAGGAGGTAGAGGGGCTGTGGGTAATGTATTCTATAGCAGTGTTTAGGAGGTAGAGGGGCTATGGGTAATGTATTCTATAGCAGTGTTTATGAGGTGGAGGGGCTGTGGGTAATGTATTCTTTAGCAGTGTTTATGAGGTGGAGGGGCTGTGGGTAATGTATTCTATAGCAGTGTTTAGGAGGTAGAGGGGCTGTGGGTAATGTATTCTATGGTAGTGTTTAGGAGGTAGAGGGGCTGTGGGTAATGTATTCTATAGCCGTGTTTAGGAGGTAGAGGGGCTGTGGGTAATGTATTCTATAGCAGTGTTTATGAGGTGGAGGGGCTGTGGGTAATGTATTCTATAGCAGTGTTTATGAGGTAGAGGGGCTGTGGGTAATGTATTCTATGGCAGTGTTTAGGAGGTAGAGGGGCTGTGGGCAATGTATTCTATAGCAGTGTTTATGAGGTGGAGGGGCTGTGGGTAATGTATTCTATAGCAGTGTTTATGAGGTGGAGGGGCTGTGGGTAATGTATTACATGGTAGTGTTTAGGAGGTAGAGGGGCTGTGGGTAATGTATTCTATGGTAGTGTTTAGGAGGTGGAGGGGCTGTGGGTAATGTATGATATGGTAGTGTTTATGAGGTGGAGGAGCTGTGGGTAATGTATTATATGGTAGTGTTTAAGAGGTAGAGGGGCTGTGGGTAATGTATTATATGGTAGTGTTTATGAGGAAGAGGGGCTGTGGGTAATGTATTATATGGTAGTGTTTATGAGGTAGAGGGGCTGTGGGTAATGTATTCTATGGTAGTGTTTAGGAGGTAGAGGGCCTGTGGGTAATGTATTATATGGTAGTGTTTATGAGGTAGAGGGGCTGTGGGTAATGTATTATATGGTAGTGTTTAGGAGGTAGAGGGGCTGTGGGTAATGTATTCTATGGTAGTGTTTAGGAGGTAGAGGGCCTGTGGGTAATGTATTATATGGTAGTGTTTAGGAGGTAGAGGGGTTGTGGGTAATGTATTCTATAGCAGTGTTTAGGAGGTAGAGGGGTTGTGGGTAATGTATTCTATGGTAGTGTTTAGGAGGTAGAGGGCCTGTGGGTAATGTATTATATGGTAGTGTTTAGGAGGTGGAGGGGCTGTGGGTAATGTATTCTATAGCAGTGTTTAGGAGGTAGAGGGGCTGTGGGTAATGTATTCTATAGCAGTGTTTAGGAGGTAGAGGGGCTGTGGGTAATGTATTCTATGGTAGTGTTTAGGAGGTAGAGGGGCTGTGGGTAATGTATTCTATAGCAGTGTTTAGGAGGTAGAGGGGCTATGGGTAATGTATTCTATAGCAGTGTTTATGAGGTGGAGGGGCTGTGGGTAATGTATTCTTTAGCAGTGTTTATGAGGTGGAGGGGCTGTGGGTAATGTATTCTATAGCAGTGTTTAGGAGGTAGAGGGGCTGTGGGTAATGTATTCTATGGTAGTGTTTAGGAGGTAGAGGGGCTGTGGGTAATGTATTCTATAGCCGTGTTTAGGAGGTAGAGGGGCTGTGGGTAATGTATTCTATAGCAGTGTTTATGAGGTGGAGGGGCTGTGGGTAATGTATTCTATAGCAGTGTTTATGAGGTAGAGGGGCTGTGGGTAATGTATTCTATGGCAGTGTTTAGGAGGTAGAGGGGCTGTGGGCAATGTATTCTATAGCAGTGTTTATGAGGTGGAGGGGCTGTGGGTAATGTATTCTATAGCAGTGTTTATGAGGTGGAGGGGCTGTGGGTAATGTATTACATGGTAGTGTTTAGGAGGTAGAGGGGCTGTGGGTAATGTATTCTATGGTAGTGTTTAGGAGGTGGAGGGGCTGTGGGTAATGTATGATATGGTAGTGTTTATGAGGTGGAGGAGCTGTGGGTAATGTATTATATGGTAGTGTTTAAGAGGTAGAGGGGCTGTGGGTAATGTATTATATGGTAGTGTTTATGAGGTAGAGGGGCTGTGGGTAATGTATTATATGGTAGTGTTTATGAGGTAGAGGGGCTGTGGGTAATGTATTCTATGGTAGTGTTTAGGAGGTAGAGGGCCTGTGGGTAATGTATTATATGGTAGTGTTTATGAGGTAGAGGGGCTGTGGGTAATGTATTATATGGTAGTGTTTAGGAGGTAGAGGGGCTGTGGGTAATGTATTCTATGGTAGTGTTTAGGAGGTAGAGGGCCTGTGGGTAATGTATTATATGGTAGTGTTTAGGAGGTAGAGGGGTTGTGGGTAATGTATTCTATAGCAGTGTTTAGGAGGTAGAGGGGTTGTGGGTAATGTATTCTATGGTAGTGTTTAGGAGGTAGAGGGCCTGTGGGTAATGTATTATATGGTAGTGTTTAGGAGGTGGAGGGGCTGTGGGTAATGTATTCTATAGCAGTGTTTAGGAGGTAGAGGGGCTGTGGGTAATGTATGATATGGTAGTGTTTAAGACGTACAGGGGCTGTGGGTAATGTATGATATGGTAGTGTTTAAGAGGTAGAGGGGCTGTGGGTAATGTATTATATGGTAGTGTTTAAGAGGTAGAGGGGCTGTGGGTAATGTATTATATGGTAGTGTTTATGAGGTAGAGGGGCTGTGGGTAATGTATTATATGGTAGTGTTTAAGAGGTAAAGGGGCTGTGGGTAATGTATTATATGGTAGTGTTTAGGAGGTAGAGGGGCTGTGGGTAATGTTTTATATGGTAGTGTTTAGGAGGTAGAGGGGCTGTGGGTAATGTATTATATGGTAGTGTTTAGGAGGTAGAGGGGCTGTGGGTAATGTATTATATGGTAGTGTTTAAGAGGTAGAGGGGCTGTGGGTAATGTATTATATGGTAGTGTTTAGTTGCTGCCCACAGTGGAGAAAAGAGCAGCTCTGTCAGATAACATCTGAAAGAGAGGACAGAACAGAGAGAGAGGACAGAACAGAGAGAGAGGACAGAACAGAGAGAGAGGACAGAACAGAGAGAGAGGACAGAACAGAACAGAGAGAGAGGACGGAACAGAACAGAGAGAGGACAGAACAGAACAGAGAGAGAGGACGGAACAGAACAGAGAGAGGACAGAACAGAACAGAGAGAGAGGACAGAACAGAGAGAGAGGACAGAACAGAGAGAGAGGACAGAACAGAGAGAGAGGACAGAACAGAGAGAGAGGACAGAACAGAGAGAGAGGACAGAACAGAGGGAGAGGACAGAACAGAGAGAGAGGACAGAACAGAGAGAGAGGACAGAACAGAGGGAGAGGACAGA
Source organism: Salvelinus namaycush (assembly GCF_016432855.1). Taxonomy (NCBI): domain Eukaryota; kingdom Metazoa; phylum Chordata; class Actinopteri; order Salmoniformes; family Salmonidae; genus Salvelinus; species Salvelinus namaycush. The sequence continues at coordinate 36,084,250 of NC_052335.1, forward strand.
ACAGAGAGAGAGGACAGAACAGAGAGAGAGGACAGAACAGAGAGAGAGGACAGAACAGAGAGAGAGGACAGAACAGAGAGAGAGGACAGAACAGAGAGAGAGGACAGAGCAGAGAGAGAGTACAGAACAGAGAGAGAGGACAGAACAGAGAGAGAGAGGACAGAACAGAGAGAGAGGACAGAACAGAGAGAGAGGACAGAACAGAGAGAGAGGACAGAACAGAGAAAGAGGACAGAACAGAACAGAGAGTACAGAACAGAACAGAGAGTACAAAATATGCAAATGTGTAACCACACAGATACTAGCTAGGAGAGTACCGTAGCTAGATGTTAGTCTTTAAAGCCACTAGCTAGTGACCTTTCGGTTACTAGCCCAACGCTCTAACCACTAGGCTACCTGCCACCCCAACTGTACTACTGTACTCTCCTAGCTAGCGGCTTTAGAGACTAACTGTCTGTCTACACCTTCACTAGAATAACCCCCATACCTCCTCTACTCATCACAACAAGCCAACCCGGTGTGTTCAGAACAGGAGCAGAAGCCTAAGGGAGCGCGTGGGTCTCAGATGTGTGAATCACAGTTTATCGAAAGTCTTACTATAACGCGGAGCACCTCTAGCCTGGCACCAGTCAGATCTGTTCGTTGTGTTGTCTATGATCATTGCCATGCATTGTAGTTGGCAAAACAGCACATATAGATCTGGGACCAGGCTACAGCAGAGCGTTTGTAAGGTTTTACATACCTCTCTTCTCCCCAGAAGCCCAACAGGCGTATGATATACCTCCATTGTTTGAAGAATATTAAGCCTCAGTATTTTGACTATCTGCACTTTCTTTGCCAGAAGTGCCATTGTATCTTTACAGGGTTGTCAAGGCTTGTATCTGGGGTGGCAGTTAGCCTGGTGGTTAGAGCATTGGACTAGTAACCAAAAGGTTCGAATCCCCGAGCTGACAAGGTCAAAAATCTGTCGTTCTGCCCCTGAACAAGGCAGTTAACCCACTGTTCCTAGGCCGTCATTGTAAATAAGAATCTGTTCTTAACTGACTTGCCTAGTTAAATAAAGGTACAAAAATAAAAATAAATCTCATGTCATTCTGAACTGAATTTTGAATTGTGTAGTTCTTGGAAAATCTGAGTCTCAGTTGGTTGCATTAGCAATAACAAATGGGTATTTCCATCAGAAAGGAGTCAGGTGATCACCAGAATGTAAAGTTCATAGGAGCATGTCAAATAAATCAAAAATACTGTATTTGTTTATGGGAAATGAAGGCATAAATACATTTTTAAAACCATTTTCCATGTTAAAAAGTGGGCATAAGTAAAGGCTTTGTGATTGGTGGATAAACAGGAAGGGGTTCTAGAAAAAGGCGTCTGAAACAGACCCAACTAATATCAACACATATTTAGTTTTGGAGACAATTTTGACCTTCTGAAAGTATATTTTGCCGTGTGCCTTGTGCCCAGGGTTTTTCTACATTGTAGAATAATAGTGAAAACATCAAAACACATATGGAATCATGTAGTAACCAAAAAAGTGTTAAACGAAACAAAATATATGTTATATTTTAGATTATTTAAAGTAGCCACCCTTTGCCTTGATGACAGATAGCATATATATTATTTAATAGTTTTGATGTCTTCACTATTATTCTACAATGTAGAAAATAGCTAAAATAAAATAAAAACCTTGAATAAGTATGTGTGCCCAAATGTTTTACTGGCAATGTATATTTTGCGAATTATTAAGTGATTAAAACTTGTAACTGGTAACAAGACACACTCTCTGAGTAGAACACAGTCTAGGGCAGTGAGTAGAACACAGTCCACTATAGTGAGTAGAACACAGTCCACTATAGTGAGTAGAACACAGTCCACTATAGTGAGTAGAACACAGTCCACTATAGTGAGTAGAGCACAGTCCACTACAGTGGGTAGAACACAGTCCAGTGTAGTGAGTAGAACACAGTCCACTACAGTGGGTAGAACACAGTCCAGTGTAGTGAGTAGAACACAGTCCACTATAGTGAGTAGAACACAGTCCACCACAGTGAGTAGAACACAGTCCACTATAGTGAGTAGAACACAGTCCACTATAGTGAGTAGAACACAGTCCACCACAGTGAGTAGAACACAGTCCACTATAGTGAGTAGAACACAGTCCACTATAGTGAGTAGAGCACAGTCCACTATAGTGAGTAGAGCACAGTCCACTATAGTGAGAAGAACACAGTCCACTACAGTGGGTAGAACACAGTCCAGTGTAGTGAGTAGAACACAGTCCACTACAGTGAGTAGAACACAGTCCACTATAGTGGGTAGAACACAGTCCACTACAGTGAGTAGAACACAGTCCACTATAGTGAGTAGAACACAGTCCACTATAGTGAGTAGAACACAGTCCACTATAGTGAGTAGAACACAGTCCACGACAGTGAGTAGAACACAGTAGAACACTGTCCAGTGCAGTGAGTAGAACACAGTCCACGACAGTGAGTAGAACACAGTAGAACACAGTCCAGTGCAGTGAGTAGAACACAGTCCACTACAGCGAGTAGAACACAGTAGAACACAGTCCACTACAGTGAGTAGAACACAGTACAGTGCAGTAAGTATAACCCGTTCCACTACAGTGAGTAGAACACAGTACACTACAGTGAGTAGAGCACAGTAGAACACAGTCCACTATAGTGAGTAGAACACAGTCCACTGCAGTGAGTAGAACACAGTAGAACACAGTCCAGTGCAGTGCGTAGAACACAGTCCACTACAGTGAGTAGAACACAGTCCAGTGCAGTGAGTAGAACCCGGTCCACTACAGTGAGTAGAGCACAGTAGAACACAGTCCACTACAGTGAGTAGAACACAGTCCAGTGCAGTGAGTAGAACACAGTCCACTACAGTGAGTAGAACACAGTCCACTATAGTGAGTAGAACACAGTCCACTATAGTGAGTAGAACACAGTCCACGACAGTGAGTAGAACACAGTAGAACACAGTCCAGTGCAGTGAGTAGAACACAGTAGAACACAGGCCACTACAGTGAGTAGAACACAGTAGAACACAGTCCAGTGCAGTGAGTAGAACACAGTCCTCTACAGTGAGTAGAACACAGTCCAGTGCAGTGAGTAGAACCCGGTCCACTACAGTAGGTAGAGCACAGTAGAACACAGTCCAGTGCAGTGAGTAGAACCCGGTCCACTACAGTGAGTAGAACACAGTAGAACACAGTCCACTACACTGAGTAGAAGTAGTGAGTAGAGTTCACGTCGAGAGTTTGGAAGGCGTTCATGGAACGTCTGGGGGTCTCGATTAGCCTTACCTCAGGTTTTCACCCCGAGAGTAACGGGCAGGTAGAGAGAGTGAACCAGGATGTGGGCAGGTTTCTGAGGTCCTATTGCCAGGACCGGCCGGGGGAGTGGGCAGCATTTGTGCCCTGGGCCGAGATGGCACAGAACTCGCTTCGCCACTCCTCCACTAACCTCTCCCCCTTTCAGTGCATATTGGGGTACCCCCGTGGCATCAGGCTCAGACCGAGACTCCTGCGGTGGACGACTGGTTCAGGGGCACGGAGGAGACATGGGAGGCCGCCTGTGTCCATCTCCAGCGAGTTGTGCGTCGCCAGAAAGCCAGCGCGGACCGTCACCGCAGTGAGACTCCGGTGTTCGCACCGGGGAACCGGGTCTGGCTCTCGACCCGTAACCTGCCCCTCCGCCTGCCCTGCCGGAAGCTGGGTCCGTGGTTTGTGGGGCCATTTAAAGTCCTGAGGAGAGTGAACGAGGTTTGTTATAAGTTACAGCTTCCCCCCTGATTACCATATTAACCGCTCGTTCCATGTGTCTCTCCTCAGGCCAGTGGTGGCTGTTCCGCTCCAGCAGTCTGAGGTGCGGGAGATCCCTCCGCCCCCTTTGGACATCGAGGGGGCCCCGGCGTACATCGTTCGTTCCATCCTGGATTCGAGGCGTCGGGTGGGGGGCCTTCAGTACCTCATGGAGTGGGAGGGGTACGGGCCGGAGGAGAGGTGCTGGGTTCCGGTTGCAGATGTTTTGGATCCTGAACTGCTGCGGGAGTTTCACCGTCGCCGGCCGGATCGCCCTGCGCCTCTTCCTCCGGGTCGTCCTGAAGGCCGGTGTCGGCGCGCCGCTGGAGCCGCGCGTCAAGGGGGGGGGGGGGGGGTACTGTCACGACTTTCGCCGAAGTCAGCTCCTCTCCTTGTTCGGGCGGCGTTCGACGATCGACGTCACCGGCTTTCTAGCCATCGCCGCTCCATTTTTCATATATCCATTTGTCTTGTCTTGTTTCCATACACACCTGGTTTTCATTTCCCCAATTAAGCTAATTGTATTTAACCCTCTGTTTCCCATCATGTTTTGTGTGTAATTGTTTCATGTTGCTTGTGGTGTCTTTTACGCGCTTTACTTTTCTGTTCTGTGTTTTTGAACGCATTTCATGTTGTGCTCTAGCTTTGGAACTTTAATAAAGTGCGCCTGCTTACATCACGCTACTCTCCTGCACCTGACTTCGCCTCTTTTACACACGCTGACAGTGTGATGTGTCCAGTGTGTGATGTGTCCAGTGCGTGTGTCACGTCCTGACCATAGTTCTTATGTGTTTTGCTTGTTTTAGTGTTGGTCAGGACGTGAGCTGGGTGGGCATTCTATGTTGTGTGTCTAGTTTGTCTGTTTCTGTGTTCGGCCTAATATGGTTCTCAATCAGAGGCAGCTGTCAATCGTTGTCCCTGATTGAGAATCATATATAGGTGGCTTGTTTTGTGTTGGGATTTTGTGGGTGGTTGTTTCCTGTGTCAGTGTTTGTGCCACACGGGACTATGACGGTTAGTTCGTTTGTTATTTTGTATAGTGTCTTGTCTTCGTGTATATTAAATCAAGGAAACTTACCACGCTGCACATTGGTCCTCCGATCCTTCTCGCCTCTCCTCGTCCGAGGAGGAGGAAGAGCTAGACTGCCGTTACAGCGTGATGTGTCCAGTCTGTGATGTGTCCAGTGTGTGATGTGTCCAGTGTGCGATGTGTCTAGTGCGTGATGTGTCTAGTGCGTGATGTGTCTAGTGCGTGATGTGTCCAGTGTGTGATGTGTCCAGTGTGCGATGTGTCTAGTGCGCGATGTGTCTAGTGCGTGATGTGTCCAGTGTGTGATGTGTCCAGTGTGCGATGTGTCCAGTGTGCGATGTGTCTAGTGCGTGATGTGTCTAGTGCGTGATGTGTCTAGTGCGTGATGTGTCTAGTGCGTGATGTGTCTAGTGCGTGATGTGTCTAGTGCGCGATGTGTCTAGTGCGTGATGTGTCTAGTGCGTGATGTGTCCAGTGTGTGATGTGTCCAGTGTGCGATGTGTCTAGTGCGCGATGTGTCTAGTGCGTGATGTGTCTAGTGCGTGATGTGTCCAGTGCGTGATGTGTCTAGTGCGCGATGTGTCTAGTGCGTGATGTGTCTAGTGCGTGATGTGTCTAGTGCGTGATGTGTCTAGTGTGTGATGTGTCCAGTGTGTGATGTGTCTAGTGTGTGATGTGTCTAGTGCGTGATGTGTCTAGTGCGTGATGTGTCTAGTGCGTGATGTGTCCAGTGCGTGATGTGTCTAGTGTGTGATGTGTCTAGTGCGTGATGTGTCTAGTGCGTGATGTGTCTAGTGCGCGATGTGTCTAGTGCGTGATGTGTCTAGTGTGTGATGTGTCTAGTGCGTGATGTGTCCAGTGTGTGATGTGTCTAGTGCGTGATGTGTCTAGTGTGTGATGTGTCCAGTGTGTGATGTGTCTAGTGCGCGATGTGTCTAGTGCGTGATGTGTCTAGTGCGTGATGTGTCCAGTGTGTGATGTGTCCAGTGTGTGATGTGTCCAGTGTGCGATGTGTCTAGTGCGTGATGTGTCTAGTGCGTGATGTGTCTAGTGCGTGATGTGTCTAGTGCGTGATGTGTCCAGTGCGTGATGTGTCCAGTGTGCGATGTGTCTAGTGCGTGATGTGTCTAGTGCGTGATGTGTCTAGTGCGTGATGTGTCTAGTGCGTGATGTGTCCAGTGCGCGATGTGTCTAGTGCGTGATGTGTCTAGTGCGTGATGTGTCTAGTGCGTGATGTGTCTAGTGCGTGATGTGTCCAGTGTGTGATGTGTCTAGTGCGTGATGTGTCCAGTGTGCGATGTGTCTAGTGCGTGATGTGTCTAGTGCGTGATGTGTCCAGTGTGTGATGTGTCTAGTGCGTGATGTGTCCAGTGTGTGATGTGTCTAGTGCGTGATGTGTCTAGTGCGTGATGTGTCCAGTGTGTGATGTGTTCGTAGAAGGACATTCTCATTATCGTGTGTCTGTCTACGTGAACAAAGCTTTACATAACACTTGTAGTAAGAGGGGACAGAAACAAAGCGAAAACACAAGCCATTTGAAACGTTCATAACATTTTAATTTAAAAAAATGAAGGAAAAAAAACAATGTACCCATTATACAACAAAAAGGACATTTCAGTGAGAAATTTTTTAGTGAGAAAAGATGTGTAGACTTTGTAGAGACCAAGCTCTTTATGTACAGCATATTGCACTAGAAAAACAAATATCTTCCTACCATCTTTCCTCCATCCTTCCCTCCCTCTCGCCGTGTTCCACACGGTTTGAAAACCGTGCAGGGCTTTCAGGAGCATCTCAGAGATAACACAGGTTGCATCTAAAATGGCACCCTATTCCCTTATATAGTGCCCTACTTTTGACCAAGGACCATAAAGCTCTGGTCAAAAGTAGTGCACAATATAGGGAATAGGGTGCCATTACGGACGCATAGTTCTGCTACATATAGACTGGGCCAGACTTCATAGAACACACCGACGTGGAGTCCTTGAGACGGTTCTGAGAGCTCTAATGATGTGTTCTAGAGTTATGTGATGTGTGATTTGAAGATGGTTCTGAGAGCTCCAATGATGTGTTCTAGAGTGATATGATGTGTGATTTAAAGACAATGGTAAATAAGAGTCCCAATTCAACAGAACAGGAGTTAGACGGAAGGTTTCACTGTTTCAGTTCATACAGTATTTCAAAAGAGACATTGTGGTTTTTCCTCTTAATGAATTTACATTCAAACCCCTTAAGATACAGATTTCAGGAATGCTGAGACATGCATTTTTACTCCATATACAGAATGATCAAATATCAAAACAGCCCTTGAACTGAGAACGACACAGCGGACTTAATTGGTAAAAAACAAGAATCATGTCACAACATTTAAAAAAGCGATCTTAAAAAGCAAGAAATTATGTTTTCAGATTTCATTCTTACATTTGTTTTTGTTAGTTTTTTTACAAAAGAAAGTACGAAAACTTTTTTTTCACTTCAAAAGTTAAGAATCAGCTGCGACAAATGTTTGTTTTTGTTTATAATAAACACAAATAATCACAGCACCTAAACAGTTAAGATTCACTCTTTCTTTGGAAATAAAAAAAAAACGAATGAAAAAATTGGACTTGATATTCAAGACACTGAAGGTTGAACATATCATATACATTTTAACCTGGAAGGGGGGTTGAGACAACGGTTGGTTCCTATTGGTTTGTCGTCAACACCGACGGTTGGTTCCTATTGGTTTAACGTCAACACCGACGGTTGGTTCCTATTGGTTTGACGTCAACACCGACGGTTGGTTCCTATTGGTTTGTCGTCAACACCGACGGTTGGTTCCTATTGGTTTAACGTCAACACCAACCTATAGGATGACCACACAACCCCTCCTCCTTACAAATAATACTGGGCACCGTCGTGCCTCACTCCTCCATGTATCCTCAGCCTATATCCCTACTAGGATCCCCAAACGGCAACCTATTCCTTATTGTAACCTACACAGCACAGAAACATAGCCCTGTCGAGCTGGGCCAATCCAGAATATAAACAGATCTCAAAGACATATGGATAGCCCTGTCGAGCTAGGCCAATCCAGAATATAAACAGATCTCAAAGACATATGGATAGTCCTGTCGAGCTAGGCCAATCCAGAATATAAACAGATCTTAAAGACATATGGATAGCCCTGTCGAGCTAGGCCAATCCAGAATATAAACAGATCTCAAAGACATATGGATAGTCCTGTCGAGCTAGGCCAATCCAGAATATAAACAGATCTCAAAGACATATGGATAGTCCTGTCGAGCTAGGCCAATCCAGAATATAAACAGATCTCAAAGACATATGGATAGTCCTGTTGAGCTGGGCCAATCCAGAATATAAACAGATCTTAAAGACATATGGATAGTCCTGTCGAGCTAGGCCAATCCAGAATATAAACAGATCTCAAAGACATATGGATAGTCCTGTCGAGCTAGGCCAATCCAGAATATAAACAGATCTCAAAGACATATGGATAGTCCTGTCGAGCTAGGCCAATCCAGGATATAAACAGATCTCAAAGACATATGGATAGTCCTGTCGAGCTAGGCCAATCCAGATTATAAACAGATCTTTAAAGACACATGAATCTAGAGAGGTCAAGGTTCAGTATAAAAAGAGACGCATATAAAAAACAAACATAAAACAACATTACTTCCAGTGCACGTTGATTGCTAACAGTCGTTTGGATATTTGAGTTTTGAGGTGATGAGCCGGGACTGTGTGGGTTGAGAGGGGTCTGGGTTAAAGGTCATTAATAAGGCATGTGCCCTAGAGGGTGGATATGGCTGTGTCCCAAATGGAACCCTGTTCTCTATAGGCCCTGGTCAAATAGAACCCTGTTCTCTATAGGCCCTGGTCAAATAGAACCCTGTTCTCTATAGGCCCTGGTCAAATAGAACCCTGTTCTCTATAGGCCCTGGTCAAATGGAACCCTGTTCTCTATGGGACCTGGTCAAATGGAACCCTGTTCTCTATAGGACCTGGTCAAATGGAACCCTGTTCTCTATGGGCCCTGGTCAAATGGAACCCTGTTCTTTATGGGCCCTGGTCAAATGGAACCCTGTTCTCTATGGGACCTGGTCAAATGGAACCCTGAGAGCTGTGAACACCATCTATAGATAACCACGACCAGACTGAACTAGGAGAGCTGTGAACACCATCTATAGATAACCACGACCAGACTGAACTAGGAGAGCTGTGAACACCATCTATAGATAACCACGACCAGACTGAACTAGGAGAGCTGTGAACACCATCTATAGATAACCACGACCAGACTGAACTAGGAGAGCTGTGAACACCATCTATAGATAACCACGACCAGACTGAACTAGGAGAGCTGTGAACACCATCTATAGATAACCACGACCAGACTTTTGTGATGGATGATGGCTGGTCTAACTCACACAAGGCACATTTAGCACATTTGATTGTCTGTTCGTTGGTGTTACACACACACACACACACACACACACACACACACACACACAGCTTAGTGAGAGGAGACACATGGCTATTAGTCCGTCTGTCCTCTCGACCCACAGGCCCAGCTTACACACAAATGTCACCCTGTTCCCTACAGAGTGTATTACTGTTGATCAGAACCCTATGCACTATATAGGGAATAGGGTGCCATTTGGGATTATAACACACACACAGTACTGTTACTGACTGTCCTGGCCCGACTGTTCCATCAACTAGGAGAAGAAACTGTACACATCCGCATAGCTATACAGTAGCACTGAGTGAATATAGACAAAAAATAAATTAAAATAAATTACTTTTGAAAAGGGACGTAAAAAAAGAAAAGGGTCAAAAGAAAACTATTGTTGAAAAGGCCAGGGAGTAGTTGATGATTGAGCGAGGGCGGAGTAATGACAGAAAGAGAGAGAGAGAGATCTGGACCAGAAAAAGAGATAGACGGCTGAGAGAGAGAGAGATAGATGGCTGAGAGAGAGAGAGGGCTGAGAGAGGTGGCTGAGAGAGAGGGCTGAGAGAGATGGCTGAGAGAGAAAGAGCGAGAGAGATGGCTGAGAGAGAGAGAGCGAGAGAGATGGCTGAGAGAGATCGAGAGAGATGGCTGAGAGAGAGCGAGAGAGATGGCTGAGAGAGATGGCTGAGAGAGAGATATATGGCTGAGAGAGAGAGAGATGGCTGAGAGATATATGGCTGAGAGAGAGAGAGAGATGGCTGAGAGATATATGGCTGAGAGAGAGAGAGATGGCTGAGAGAGAGAGATGGCTGAGACAGAGAGACATGGCTGAGACAGAGACATGGCTGAGACATGGCTGAGAGAGAGACATGGCTGAGACAGAGAGAGATGGCTGAGACCAAGAGAGATGGCTGAGAGAGATACTACTTCGACTGGCTCAGTGTTCAGTGGTTCGCAGGAAACTTTTTGGCTCTACGCGCTCTCAAAAGAGGTTTCTCTTTCTGCGCCAAAGGGCACAACTTTCTCTTTCCCTGGTCTTGTCATCTTGCTTGTTTCGAGGTGTTTTAAATATTCAAATGTATTGTGAAATGTCAAAACAGAACAGTGTCTGTGGTGAAATCGGACATTTTAACCTTCTGTCAATGACATCACAGATAACCATCAAAGAACATGGGTGCATCCCAAATCATTCACTCTTCTCTATGGGCTCTGGTTAAAAAAGTGGAGCACTATATACGTAGGGAACAAGGAGTCGTTTGGGACGTACAGGAACAGAAACAATAGTCTGTTGATCAGGTGACGTCATGTGGGAAGAGGATGTTCTGTAACCAACAGTACAACGCATGCAAACGCTTGTAATTCTCATTAGGAATTTGCATATGCGCACGATGTTAAAGTAGAATAGAAACACTCATTAAGGAAGGCCTTGAATGACTCAGCAACTACTCCCTGAAAAAGACAAGAACATAAAAAAATAAAATAAAAGTTTAACCCATCAATGTCTTCATTAATTACATTCATATTATAATTTTTTTTTTATTTATTTTTTTTACTTTTTTTTTTTACATTAGATTCAAAATCCTGTCTTCTGTTGATATAATTTTTAAAACCACTTTTAAAAATGTACTCAAATAAGAACAAAAAAACGCCCGCTGAAAAAGCAGTGGTCGTTGGTTTCATATTGAAAATGCTGCACTAAATCGTAACGCCGATACAAATTGGATTCTATGGGACTTTCTGAAATCCTCAGATCTTGTCCTTAGGAGTAGACGTGGTGGAGGTGAGGACTCACTAGAACTGAGCCCCCCCCAGTAAAGACCAATGGTAGCACGGTGTCAGTGTGCATTGTTAAATAAAATACAAAAAAACGACTTTTCTGGATTAAAAAATAAATAAAATGGGACCGTTTCATAGGACTCGACCCTTCAGTACCCACACAGCTGGTCGACAGCGCTGTGGACATTCATTCCTGTTGAACATATTGAGCCATACCAACACAGGAATACATTTTCATTGTCTATTTCGTGAAACCATTTCAATTGTTGATGCCAAAAGGATTCCGGCTATGATAAAGAGTTATAAAGAGTAAGAGGTCACATCTATTTCCATTGAACTGAGTGACGTCAACAAATCTGAAGAGAGCCTTCATTAAAAACATCATTGATTGATTGCGTTATTAGCTATACAGTACGTTGTCCCATGCATGCAAATTGGACTGTAACTGCAGTTAGATTCCTAAGGTTTCTTTAGTGCCTTCCAAACTGGTTCATCTGTACAGTATTGCGCCAATCGTTGATTGTACAGCATTTGTCTTTGCCTTCTATACCTCCAGCAGACCCACAGACTACCACTTGTATCGTCACAGGGTCTGTTGTTTGTGATTGTCAATCCTGCCAAGATAAAGAAATCTTTAAAAAAATCCCATCTTTTCTCTGTCAGAGTTTATCAAAAGTTGTCCTCAACTTTGACAGACCTATACCTTAGGATCTTTAAGAACACATAAGTTAAAATTATACATGCATTCATCCTGTTAATAAAAAAAAACAGACCTGTCATTCATCTCATTCAGTCTGAATCTTCCTCTCATTCAGTCTGAATCTTCCTCTCATTCAGACTGAATCTTCCTCTCATTCAGACTGAATCTTCCTCTCATTCAGACTGAATCTTCCTCTCATTCAGACTGAATCTTTATCTCATTCAGACTGAATCTTAAAACCACTTCAGACTGAATTGCTGGTGGATTGCACCATTGAAAGACATAGGATAAGACAACGTAGCTCAATCTACACCAGAGATCGACAAGTCACGTATGCAGACAGAGCTCGTCTTGACGACCCCACCACCAGAGTCATTAAATCACAACCATTTTTAAAATATAGACCAGTGTGAAACATCGAGTTACATGGAGTTTTGCCAGTTCAGAAAATACATTGGAAGTTTGTCAAGTTCGTGGTAGGGTGGGTGAATAGACGTTCACACAGAAGACCATAAAGTGTCCATAAAGTCTTCTCTTGAAGGGACCTCTTATCTATATATAAAAAAAAAAAGGTTTTATATTTTACAATTATTTTAGAAAATAACCCTGTCTTCTAACAGCATGGCTGAGAGAGAGAGAGAGAGAGACGGAGAGATGATTCTAGTCTCCATCCAGCAGTGACCAGTTCTTCTCTTCTTCATCTTTGATTTTAAAAAAAACAACGAAAAAACCCAAAAAGGAATCCAAACCCGTGTTCCATCATACAGTGCCATCTAAAAGTCTGGTCCCTCGTTTTGGTCGGGGGGGGGGGGACGAAATGAGGCCGGGAGAGGCCCTCTGAGACGGGTGGAGGGGTTTTTGCGAGGTACTCCCTCATCTCTCCTGCCCTCTCAGACGGGGTATGGCGGGGGGCCCTCTGTTAAACAGGAAGCCATAGAGGGTCATTGTAAGACGCATCCAGACTGGCAGGACATCCCTCTGATGGCGCAGGAACTGTGAGGAAGACAAGAGAGCGGGAGGGAGATTAATATCAAATCAGAATTAGTTATATGCTTTTTTTTTTTACAGCAACAGTTTTCACCAAGTGCCTTACAGTAACCCGTCCACCACCATAACCATCATCACAGATGTTACCATGAGCAACAAGTTATTGGAAACCCCAAATGACACTGTCTGTGGTGCTTCCTGAGTTCAATATGACATCATGGTTGAGGTGAAACAACAACAGTAACCCGTGGTAAACCAGCCGTCTAGACCAGACACAACACCGGAGCAGATCGGATATTTCCACAACAGCAGTTCTGTCTCAGTTGTGCTTGGTATGCAACATAACTGGGCTCTGTCACTAAGGGCTGTCTTAGAGCCTGCACGGAGTGAACAAGTTACTAGTCTCCTTCCTCCCTCCCATCTCCCTCCCCCTCCAGGAGCTGCATCTATCCCGCCACTAAAGCCTCTCTTCCTCCACTTCCTTCCCTCTCATCTCTGTTCAAGCGCGTCTCCTGTTGGCTTTCTAACGGAAAAGCCAAGCTGGTTATTTCAGCAGGTTGCATAAGCATCAGTCACTCTGTCTGTCTGTCTGTCTGTCTGTCTGTCTCTCTCCACAGAGTAGTAGGCAGTCTGTCTGTCTGTCTGTCTGTCTGTCTGTCTGTCTGTCTGTCTGTCTGTCTGTCTGTCTGTCTGTCTGTCTGTCTGTCTGTCTGTCTGTCTGTCTGTCTGTCTGTCTCCACAGAGTAGTAGGCAGACTGTCTGTCTGTCTGTCTCTCTCCACAGAGTAGTAGGCAGACTGTCTGTCTCTACAGAGAATGAAATTAGTTGAACCAGTGCTACTAAACACAACCCTAATTGAGCGTCTTAATGTTATATTGCAGTGCCTATTTTACTGGGCCAGTGGGCCAGTGGAGAAGTGTTGCAGTGCCTATTTTACTCCCACTGGGCCAGTGGAGAAGTGTTACAGTGCCTATTTTACTCCCACTGGGCCAGTGGAGAAGTGTTGCAGTGTTGCAGTGCCTATTTTACTCCCACTGGGCCAGTGGAGAAGTGTTACAGTGCCTATTTTACTCCCACTGGGCCAGTGGAGAAGTGTTACAGTGCCTATTTTACTCCCACTGGGCCAGTGGAGAAGTGTTACAGTGTTGCAGTGCCTATTTTACTCCCACTGGGCCAGTGGAGAAGTGTTACAGTGTTGCAGTGCCTATTTTACTCCCACTAGGCCAGTGGAGAAGTGTTACAGTGTTGCAGTGCCTATTTTACTCCCACTAGGCCAGTGGAGAAGTGTTACAGTGTTGCAGTGCCTATTTTACTCCCACTGGGCCAGTGGAGAAGTGTTACAGTGTTGCAGTGCCTATTTTACTCCCACTAGGCCAGTGGAGAAGTGTTACAGTGTTGCAGTGCCTATTTTACTCCCACTGGGCCAGTGGAGAAGTGTTACAGTGTTGCAGTGCCTATTTTACTCCCACTAGGCCAGTGGAGAAGTGTTACAGTGTTGCAGTGCCTATTGTACTCCCACTGGGCCAGTGGAGAAGTGTTACAGTGCCTATTTTACTCCCACTGGGCCAGTGGAGAAGTGTTACAGTGCCTATTTTACTCCCACTGGGCCAGTGGAGAAGTGTTACAGTGCCTATTTTACTCCCACTGGGCCAGTGGAGAAGTGTTACAGTGCCTATTTTACTCCCACTGGGCCAGTGGAGAAGTGTTACAGTGTTGCAGTGCCTATTTTACTCCCACTGGGCCAGTGGAGAAGTGTTGCAGTGTTGCAGTGCCTATTTTACTCCCACTGGGCCAGTGGAGAAGTGTTACAGTGTTGCAGTGCCTATTTTACTCCCACTGGGCCAGTGGAGAAGTGTTACAGTGTTGCAGTGCCTATTTTACTCCCACTGGGCCAGTGGAGAAGTGTTACAGTGTTGCAGTGCCTATTTTACTCCCACTGGGCCAGTGGAGAAGTGTTGCAGTGCCTATTTTACTCCCACTGGGCCAGTGGAGAAGTGTTGCAGTGTTACAGTGCCTATTTTACTCCCACTGGGCCAGTGGAGAAGTGTTACAGTGTTGCAGTGCCTATTTTACTCCCACTAGGCCAGTGGAGAAGTGTTACAGTGTTGCAGTGCCTATTGTACTCCCACTGGGCCAGTGGAGAAGTGTTACAGTGCCTATTTTACTCCCACTGGGCCAGTGGAGAAGTGTTGCAGTGTTACAGTGCCTATTTTACTCCCACTGGGCCAGTGGAGAAGTGTTGCAGTGTTGCAGTGCCTATTTTACTCCCACTAGGCCAGTGGAGAAGTGTTACAGTGTTGCAGTGCCTATTTTACTCCCACTGGGCCAGTGGAGAAGTGTTGCAGTGTTACAGTGCCTATTTTACTCCCACTGGGCCAGTGGAGAAGTGTTGCAGTGTTGCAGTGCCTATTTTACTCCCACTGGGCCAGTGGAGAAGTGTTGCAGTGTTACAGTGCCTATTTTACTCCCACTGGGCCAGTGGAGAAGTGTTGCAGTGTTACAGTGCCTATTTTACTCCCACTGGGCCAGTGGAGAAGTGTATTTAGACCATTGATTACAATAAGCACCTGTTTGATGCCTTTTTTAAAAATGTTATGTAACAAATGGGTGTACATTTTTTCCAGAATGCAAAGAAAAAGGTATGGAGTCCAGAGAAGGCATTTGTCCCTCAGATACAGAAAGTATTTATACCCATCTACACAAAATACCCCATAATGACAAAGTGAAAACATGTTTTAAGAATTTTTTGCACATTTTCAGAAAATTAAATTCAGGCCAGTGACACAAAATCTCAATTTAATCCATTTTAAATTCAGGCTGTACCACAACAAAATTACAAATAAAGTCAAAAGTAAAAAATAATAACAGTCCAATACTTTCTGAAGGTACTTTATTTGTTGTATAAAAGGGGGTTTTGGACAGTGCTTTCTTGACAGGAACAATAGTGAAGTGCTCCATTATCGGTCACACTCGGTAACCAAATACAATAAGGACTTGTCTACTGCTCTCCTAAAAACAGATGGGTAACACCTAAACCTCACACTCCCTGTACCTCCCCTGATCACCTCATCAAACATGATTTTTTGTATTTTTTATTTAACTAGACAAGTCAGTTAAGAACAAATTCTTATTTACAATGACGGGCCTACCGGGGAACAGTGGGGTTAACTGCCTTGTTCAGGGGGAAGAACGACATATTTTTACTTTGTCAGCTTGAGGATTCAACCCAGCAACTTTTTGGTTACTAGCCCAACACTCTAACCACTAGGCTACCTGCCGCCTCTACACTCTAACCACTAGGCTACCTGCCAAGTCAGATATAACAGCGCCTTCGACAGACAGACAGACAAAGACTTGACGGCTAATTGAGCTAAACATTAGCTCACACAGCCTCATGTCATGTGGAAGTGTGTGACAGAGGCCACAGTGAGAAATCTGACACAGAAACACTGTGGATGTCACGTGTCCTGAGCAGCAGATCCTGTGTTTCAACAGGCTTTACGACAGGCTTTGTGTTGACAATATTATCAGATCATTCCAAATAAAAACAGCTGTCTCCGCTGTCTCTTTTAGATAAAAGACACTCTTATCTCTCTCTGTCACACACACACACACACACACACACACACACACACACACACACACACACACACACACACACACACACACACACACACACACACACACACACACACACACACACACACACACACACACACACACACACACACACACACAAATCCAGTCAGAGGGGGTAATCGTCACGTTACTGGCAGTAGCTGTAGCTAGTGAGTCACAGTTCTATTTTTAGCTCCGCTTATAAACAGCCGGCACAGATCTACCCAGACTCAGAAGTAGCTCTCACACGCTGAACACTACACATCCTCCGTATCTCTTTGTCTGTCGAACTCTCGCTCTCCCAAACTACCAGCCACGACTGATAATCAGTCAGCCACACCTCACCTTAGCAAACAGACCCCATGCGTGGCCTAATACTTACACCACAGATAAGGGTACGAGATATGGGATCCCCCTCCCAGGGGTTTTACTCATTAACAGAGGAATGTTTTAAAGAGTTGAACTGAGTTATTTTTCAAGTGGACACTAGTACCTACCCACCGCCCCATTGTGTAAATTTGCTTCTATGAAACTATGCAAATGATTCCCTCGCTCTCTCCCTCCCCATAGAGGTGACTACGCTGTAACGGTTGAAGTGTGATAGTGTGATAGCAGAGACAGTATAGTGTGATAGCAGAGACAGTGTAGTGTGATAGCAGAGACAGTGTAGTGTGATAGTAGAGACAGTGTAGTGTGATAGTAGAGACAGTGTAGTGTGATAGTAGAGACAGTGTAGTGTGATAGCAGAGACAGTGTAGTGTGATAGTAGAGACAGTGTAGTGTGATAGCAGAGACAGTGTAGTGTGATAGCAGAGACAGTGTAGTGTGATAGTAGAGACAGTGTAGTGTGATAGCAGAGACAGTGTAGTGTGATAGTAGAGACAGTGTAGTGTGATAGCAGAGACAGTGTAGTGTGATAGTAGAGACAGTGTAGTGTGATAGTAGAGACAGTGTAGTGTGATAGCAGAGACAGTGTAGTGTGATAGTAGAGACAGTGTAGTGTGATAGCAGAGACAGTGTAGTGTGATAGCAGAGACAGTGTAGTGTGATAGCAGAGACAGTGTAGTGTGATAGCAGAGACAGTGTAGTGTGATAGTAGAGACAGTGTAGTGTGATAGTAGAGACAGTGTAGTGTGATAGCAGAGAGAGTGTAGTGTGATAGCAGAGAGAGTGTAGTGTGATAGCAGAGAGAGTGTAGTGTGATAGCAGAGAGAGTGTAGTGTGATAGTAGAGACAGTGTAGTGTGATAGCAGAGAGAGTGTAGTGTGAGTTTCTTAACTGACAGTTGTTCTTAACTGACTTGCCTAGAAAATGTGCATATAGATCAACGGAGTGAAGCTTGTAGTAAACCTTACAATAGTGGACATCTTGCGGTAACATGATATCATCGCCGGTCCCACCCCATTCACAAGGTGCAAAGTTATTTATTTTTGTATTTTAATTTAGTGAAAACAAAGAGGAGTCGCCTTCCCTTGCTAGTAGTAGCTAGCTGGCAGCCTGGCTAAAAACATAGCAAGTTAGCTAGCCTTTTTAGTTAACCACATCTCCATTTTATTTATTTAACCTTTATTTAACTAGGCAAGTCAGTTTAAGAACAAATTCTTATTTACAATGACGGCCTACACCTGCGAAACCCGGACGACGCTGGGCCAGTTGTACGTCGCTCCTATGGGACTCCCAATCACGGACGGTTGTGATACATGATTCCATGTGAAATAATCAGATTGATAATAAAAATAAATAAAAATACTTGCCGGTGTAACCTAAAACATTATCCCAGTTGAATATGCTGCTTGTGTATTCATTCCCATATCAGCTAAAAATAGAACGTCATCATGTTTTGGTCACAGAGGGAAAAAAAAGTGCATGGCTAGCTAGTCGGTTACAGCAGGTTCTGCCATTTCACAACAGCCTGTAACTAAAGCCCGATGGATTTATCAGTTGACCGATATTATCAGGCGATATTAGCCTTTTACCGATGTATTTGTATCAGTATTTAATCCATTGAAAAGGACCGATATAAAAATGCGGAGAAAACATTCTGCAAAAAAAGCTGTTCATAGAATACCGTTGCCTTGCATTTCATAATTTGTCCTTTTCACGGCTATAAGTCTATCTTGCCTTGGCGCGCTACACCAAGACTGGACATTACCACCAGGCCGACGCAACTACACCAGTCAGAGAGGAGAGTGAACTACTGTGGCCTGGCGCCGGCCCTGCTGATGGTTACACAACTCGTTAAATGGCCCGCAATTTGGGGGTAACGGCCTGGTATTCAGGGCTCTATTGTCCCTCGAATCACTCTGACATCAATGCAAATGCAATCGGAAAAATCACATCAAATACCTCATGAGTGAGGTAGAAGCAGAAAAGCCAATTGTTTTGCTATTTTATTACCCGGAGCTACAGAGAAAGGGAGAGAGAGAGGCATAGAGCGAGTGGGGAGCGGCCGACTGTGTAAATGTGTGGGAGGGGGAGCGCTGGAGCAGGCACAGACTGGGAGAGAGAGAAAGCAACAACTGCATATTGACTCACCCAAGTAGAGTTCTTCTTACCAGTTATTTATCATCCTATCTAATTAAAAAAGTACCTGTCTTGACTGCATCAACCCCGAGAGAAGAATGCTAGATAAGATAGCTAGCTAGCTAGGCTAATTCAGGCTACATGACAAAAGCTTCTCTCCCGTCCGACAAAAAAACACAATTCAAATGTTTGAGATATGACCGCATCGGTCCATGAACCCCAAACCGATCCAAATGTACACTGAACAACAATATAAAAACACAACATGCAACAATTTCAAAGAAGTTACTGAGTTACAGTTTATATAAAGGAAGTCAGTCAATTGAAATAAATTCATTAGACATTTATCTATGGATTTCACATGACTGGGAATTCAGATATGCATCTGTTGGTCACAGATACCTTTAAAAAAAAACTAGGGGCATGGATCAGAAAAGCAGTTAGTATCTGGTGTGACCACCATTTGCCTCACACAGCGCGACATCTCCTCCGCATAGAGTTGATCAGAGGGTGTTGATTGGGAACTGGAACACGCGGTTGTACACGTCGATCCAGAGCATCCCAGGCCATGGAAGAACTGGGACATTTTCAACTTCCAGGAAGTGTGTACAGATCCTTGCGACATGGTGCCGTGCATTGGTGGAGATGGTGGTGGATGTATGGCACGACAATGGGCCTCAGGATCTCATCACGGTATCTTCGTGCATTCAAATTGCCATCGATAAAATGCAATTGTGTTCGTTGACCGTAGCTTATGCCTGCCCATACCATAACCGGACCCCACAACGTTGACATCAGCAAACTGCTCGCCCGCACAACGCAATACACGCTTTCTGCCCGGTACAGTTGAAACTGGGATTCATTAATGAAGAGTACACTTCTCCAGCGTGCCAGTGGCCAAGACCCTGGTGAGGATGACGAGCACGCAGATGAGCTTCCCTGACACGGTTTCTGACAGTTTGTACAGAACTTCTTCGGTTGTGCAAACCAACAGTTTCATCAGCTGTTCGGTGGCTGGTCTCAGACGATCCCGCAGGTGAAGAAGCTGGTTGTGGAGGTCCTGGGCTGGTGTGGTTACACGTGGTCTGCAGTTGTGAAGCAGGTTGGACGTACTGCCAAATATTCCAAAACGATTTTGGAGGTGGCTTATGGTAGAGAAATTAACATTCATTTTTCTGGCAAAAGGTCTGGTGGACATTCCTGCAGTCAGCATTCAAATTGCACACTCCCTCAAAACTTGAGACATCTGTGACATTGTGTTGTGTGACAAAACTGTACATTACAGCGTGGCCGTATATTGTCACCAGCACAAGGTTCACTTGTGTAATGATCATGCTGTTTAATCACCTTCTTTATATGCCACACCTGTCAGGTGAATGGATTATCTTGGCAAAGGAGAAATGCTCACTAACAGGGACGTAAACAAATTTGTGCACACAATTTGAGAGAAATAAACTTTTTTTTTTTTTTGCGTATGGAAACTTTCTAGGATCTTTTATTTCAGCTCATTAAACATGGGACCCATCACATGTCGCGTTTATATGTTTTGTTCAGTGTAGCATGTGGCATCGGTTCAAATCAGATTTACTCAAATGTTTTGCTTGTATTACATTCTTTCTACGTTCCAAAAAAATACCTCATATTTTGTGCCAACTGACGCGTCCACTACTTCGGTGGTTGATGCCTAGTCTCCCTTATGGCTCCGATCAGGTGCCTACATATAGTACATACACCATAGACATACATCCTTCAAAAAAGCACACAAACACACGTCAGTGTTGTGTTCATCAATGATTGGCTAGTATAGCCTCCATGATTCATATTATCGATAGGACAATGTATTTTGTTTATATGTTTTTTTTTAATGGTAAATGACTCGGTGACATGGTAGTTCCATTTCCGTTGTATTTTTGAGATAAACGCCAGCTTCAACTGAGACCAAGTGTTATTTTTTTTTTTAAATTTTTTTACACAACAGTCAGCTGAGACAGGCCCAGCTCAGACAGATGCAGCTCAGAGAGGCCCAGCTGAGACAGATGCAGCTGAGAGAGGGCCAGCTCAGAGAGAGGCCCAGCTCAGAGAGAGGCCCAGCTGAGAGGCCCAGCTCAGACAGATACATCTCAGAGAGGCCCAGCTGAGAGGCCCAGCTCAGACAGATGCAACTGAGAGAGGCCCAGCTCAGACAGATGCAGCTGAGAGAGGCCCAGCTCAGACAGATGCAGCTGAGAGAGGCCCAGCTCAGACAGATGCAGCTGAGAGAGGCCCAGCTCAGACAGATGCAGCTGAGAGAGGCCCAGCTCAGACAGATGCAGCTGAGAGAGGCCCAGCTCAGACAGATGCAGCTGAGAGAGGCCCAGCTCAGACAGATGCAGCTGAGAGAGGCCCAGCTCAGACAGATGCAACTGAGAGAGGCCCAGCTGAGAGGCCCAGCTCAGACAGATGCAACTGAGAGAGGACCAGCTGAGAGGCCCAGCTCAGACAGATGCAACTGAGAGAGGCCCAGCTCAGACAGATGCAGCTGAGAGAGGCCCAGCTGAGAGGCCCAGCTGAGGCCCAGCTCAAACAGATGCAGCTGAGAGAGGCCCAGCTCAGAGAGGCCCAGCTCAGAGAGGCCCAGCTCAGAGAGGCCCAGCTCAGACAGATCCATCTCAGCAGATGTTAATGTAGAATGGAAAATGAATGTGTTTATGCAACAAATGTTAGTGCATCGAACTGAATCGCACCTAATCGTTTCAAACTAAAACGTGTTGTTCCTGCATCGTATCGGAGCCCATGTATCTAGATACGTAATGAATCGTCTTGATAGGGAAAGACGCACATCCCTAGTTGTTGAAATTGTTAACAATCTAAGCCGTTGTGGGGAGGGGGGGGGGGGGGTTGTTTTGAGATGGTCATACAATGGATAATTTAGCTATTTGATTTTGAATTTCACGACCCCTTTAGGTATAAAAAAAATATATATGTATTTGATAAAATATAGAATTTGGCCTTTACCACTATAGCCCATAGAAATGCATTGAATAACACATTCATAAATAGCAAAAGAGTCAAAAAATAAATCATAAGGAATAAGGTATTGAAGTGTCTGTCCTAAATCTAGGAGATATAAAAAAAAAATGGGGGGGGGGGGGGACATACCTAACCCTTTTTTTGGGGTAGGTGCAAACTACCTCTATACTTCCATACATTTTTTAAACTGGTCCCAGTTACTTTCAGAGTCCCGGTTACCTTCAGAGGAGTCCCGTGACATTTGTGGGGATGGTACAGCAAAACAGAGAACACCATCGTGTTTGTGAGAGACTCCCCTTCCCATAAAAGTTTGGATGATACACACGTTTTTTTTCGTGAGAAGACTGATTGTCAGGATGTCTCATGGTCTGACAAAAACAAACGCTGTAGCTCGGCCGCCTTCCAGATGCGGAAAGCCGCTATAGGTCGATTTACTGGATTGAGATGCAGCCAATGCAAAAAAAGCAGATATGTTTAGCTTAAATTGATGGATTTTTGTAAAATTATTTTTTACTTAGATTGACGCACCGGTGAATCAATAGACTCTTAAGGATTTTTTTTAACCTACTCCCCCTTCATTTATACTGATTGAACAGGTGTCATCCAAAAGGGATCATAGCTTTTACCTGGTCAGTCTATGTCTTGGAAAGAGTAGTCGTTCCTAATGTTCATTGTACTTTAGAAGTGTAAATAATCTCATTTTTCAGTGTAAATAATAGTACTTTATGAATTCTGTGACCAGACTCCATCCTCTAGCATATCTACTTGGTAATTTGTGGTGTTGGGATGGGGGGGGGGGGGGGGGGGGGATGGTTCTATTGAACGGTTCTATTGAACAGTTCTATTGAATGGTTCTAGCCCAGAATGTGGTTGAATCAGTGACAAAGCTCTATTTTTAGCAGGCTTATTTGTGGCCACCCTAGTTGGCATAATGTCGGGACTTTTCTTTTCACAGTGAATTATTTTATTTAACCTTTATTTAACTAGGCAAATAAGTTAAAGAACAAATTCTTATTTACAATGACGGCCTAGAAGAGCCACAAGCCAGAGCAGTCCCAACCAAACACACAGACACACAGTTAGTTAACCTTTGACCCTTACCAGTTGAACATGGTCCTGGTGGAACTGGTCTCCGATCTCCCGGAGCTTACGTCCGACCCTGACCTCCGTGCTATCCTCGGTGCTATCCTCCACCCGCTCTTCATCTAGTCTCTCCTCCATTCTCCTCCTCTCCTCCTCATCATCATCATCATCGTCCTCTCTCCTACCCTCCCCCTCGCCGTTCTGCCTCTCTCCCTGATCGTCCACAGGCTCAAACCGAGCTGGGTAGTGCAAACAGAATCCAGCGTTACCTGTGGGAAGAAAAATGTTTATAGTTCAGTTGTTTTATAATGGCATGGGCTGGATTTAGCCTCTGATTCACCATCCGTCAGTGAGATATTCGGTTGACCCAAGCATAATAAACCAAAGAGTTTTGCAATTGGGTATAATAATGATTTTGGGGAGAAGGGTGTAGGGATTAGGGAGACAACAGATCTCTCTCCCTTTTGACTTTTTGAAGTGGACAGATTAGTATGGGACTTGAGTTAGAAATGGCCCTTGACTCTGGTCTCATGACAAGCAGCTAATCTAGATTTACTGGTGGTTGTGTTTAGGTGCCAGAAAACAGAAAACACAATGCTCCTTTTGTCTGTCACCAAACACCGGCTGGCTGGCTAGGTGACTCACGGTGTTTACTTTAGCATGCTGCCGCTGTGTCGCTGCCAGTAACACTAAACTGGTTCTAGTTTCTTACAGTCAAATTAAAGAGTACTAAAACATGAGAAACTCCCTCTATACGAGCGCGTCGGTAGCCGGTAGAAACTCCCTCTATACGAGCGCGTCGGTAGCCGGTAGAAACTCCCTCTATACGAGCGCGTCGGTAGCCGGTAGACACTCCCTCTATATGAGCCTGTCGGTAGCCGGTAGAAACTCCCTCTATACGAGCGTGTCGGTAACCGGTAGAAACTCCCTCTATACGAGCGTGTCGGTAACCGGTAGAAACTCCCTCTATACCAGCGTGTCGGTAACCGGTAGAAACTCCCTCTATACCAGCGTGTCTGTAACCGGTAGAAACTCCCTCTATACCAGCGTGTCGGTAACCGGTAGAAACTCCCTCTATACGAGCGTGTCGGTAACCGGTAGAAACTCCCTCTATACCAACGTGTCTGTAACCGGTAGAAACTCCCTCTATACCAGCGTGTCGCTAACCGGTAGAAACTCCCTCTATACCAGCGTGTCGGTAACCGGTAGAAACTCCCTCTATACGAGCGTGTCTGTAACCGGTAGAAACTCCCTCTATACGAGCGTGTCGGTAGCCGGTAGAAACTCCCTCTATAGGAGCGTGTCTGTAACCGGTAGAAACTCCCTCTATACGAGCGTGTCGGTAACCGGTAGAAACTCCCTCTATACGAGCGTGTCGGTAACCGGTAGAAACTCCCTCTATAGGAGCGTGTCGGTAACCGGTAGAAACTCCCTCTATACCAGCGTGTCTGTAACCGGTAGAAACTCCCTCTATACGAGCGTGTCTGTAACCGGTAGAAACTCCCTCTATACGAGCGTGTCGGTAACCGGTAGAAACTCCGTCTATATGAGCGTGTCGGTAACCGGTAGAAACTCCCTCTATACGAGCGTGTCGGTAACCGGTAGAAACTCCCTCTATACGAGCGTGTCGGTAACCGGTAGACACTCCCTCTATACGAGCGTGTCGGTAACCGGTAGAAACTCCCTCTATACCAGCGTGTCTGTAACCGGTAGAAACTCCCTCTATACGAGCGTGTCGGTAACCGGTAGAAACTCCCTCTATACGAGCATGTCGGTAACCGGTAGAAACTCCCTCTATACGAGCGTGTCGGTAACCGGTAGACACTCCCTCTATACGAGCGTGTCGGTAACCGGTAGAAACTCCCTCTATAGGAGCGTGTCTGTAACCGGTAGAAACTCCCTCTATACGAGCGTGTCTGTAACCGGTAGAAACTCCCTCTATAGGAGCGTGTCGGTAACCGGTAGAAACTCCCTCTATACGAGCGTGTCTGTAACCGGTAGAAACTCCCTCTATAGGAGCGTGTCTGTAACCGGTAGAAACTCCCTCTATACGAGTGTGTCGGTAACCGGTAGAAACTCCCTCTATACGAGCGTGTCGGTAACCGGTAGAAACTCCCTCTATAGGAGCGTGTCGGTAACCGGTAGACACTCCCTCTATACGAGCGTGTCGGTAACCGGTAGAAACTCCCTCTATAGGAGCGTGTCGGTAACCGGTAGAAACTCCCTCTATACGAGCGTGTCTGTAACCGGTAGAAACTCCCTCTATAGGAGCGTGTCGGTAACCGGTAGAAACTCCCTCTATACGAGCGTGTCTGTAACCGGTAGAAACTCCCTCTATACGAGCGTGTCTGTAACCGGTAGAAACTCCCTCTATAGGAGCGTGTCTGTAACCGGTAGAAACTCCCTCTATACGAGCGTGTCGGTAGCCGGTAGAAACTCAAACATATTAAAGTTAAACCAACACAACAACCTTAATGACCGCGCCCAGCCGGGGGTGGTTTAGTCACCGACCATGGCACGCTTTACCTGCCATCATCAATGTCAGAGCCATTAAGAAAACAATTATCTTTGTGTAATAAAAATAGATCTGTATGTTCCTTAGTCCACAGATAGGGATGGACAGGAACATAAAGAGATGGAGATAGTTGTCATAGCCCTAAACTGGATGTCGGTGACAGGGGTAAAGGTCACACACGAAATAAAAAATAAAAAAAGTGTCTAGTGTCTACGACAAGTCAGGGGTCATAATAACTGGTTAGAACAGTAGGCTGTGTTTTACGTGTCTGAACTTTGACCCAGACGTTGAGAACAAAATGGTCACCTCTCATTGGTCTGATAGACAGGCGGAAAAGTCAGACTGTGTTACTCAACGGTTTTACGCTGTTAGAGTGATGTCACACTGATGACATTACATCACAGCACACAACCTTCTATTCAAATGTGTGTGTGTGTGTGTGTGTGTGTGTGTGTGTGTGTGTGTGTGTGTGTGCGCGTGTGCGTGTGCGCGCGTGTGTGTGTGTGTGTGCGTGCGTGTGTGTGTGTGTATTTTCCAGCCTCTGTCTGTTTTTTCTCCTGAATGATATACTGTAAGAATGTGTATGAAACATGTAAAAAGTCATGAGATGACAACCTCTACTGTGACAGTGTAGAACAGCTGGATGTTACTTTAAAAACTGTCCCGATGCCTTGATCTAGTGGAAAACCCCTGAGTCACAATACACTACACCACCACTACAACTGTCCTCTGGTCAGATCTAACCACATTACACCATCACTATAACTGTCCTCTGGTCAGATCTAACCACATTACACTAAACCAACAATATAACTGTCCTCTGGTCAGATCTAACCACATTACACTACACCACCACTACAACTGTCCTCTGGTCAGATCTAACCACATTACACTAAACCATCACTATAACTGTCCTCTGGTCAGATCTAACCACATTACACCATCACTATAACTGTCCTCTGGTCAGATCTAACCACATTACACCATCACTATAACTGTCCTCTGGTCAGATCTAACCACATTACACCATCACTATAACTGTCCTCTGGTCAGATCTAACCACATTACACCATCACTATAACTGTCCTCTGGTCAGATCTAACCACATTACACCAACACTATAACTGTCCTCTGGTCAGATCTAACCACATTACACTAAACCAACACTATAACTGTCCTCTGGTCAGATCTAACCACATTACACCATCACTATAACTGTCCTCTGGTCAGATCTAACCACATTACACCATCACTATAACTGTCCTCTGGTCAGATCTAACCACATTACACCAACACTATAACTGTCCTCTGGTCAGATCTAACCACATTACACCACCACTATAACTGTCCTCTGGTCAGATCTAACCACATTACACCATCACTATAACTGTCCTCTGGTCAGATCTAACCACATTACACCATCACTATAACTGTCCTCTGGTCAGATCTAACCACATTACACCAACACTATAACTGTCCTCTGGTCAGATCTAACCACATTACACTACACCACCACTACAACTGTCCTCTGGTCAGATCTAACCACATTACACTAAACCATCACTATAACTGTCCTCTGGTCAGATCTAACCACATTACACTAAACCAACACTATAACTGTCCTCTGGTCAGATCTAACCACATTACACCATCACTATAACTGTCCTCTGGTCAGATCTAACCACATTACACCATCACTATAACTGTCCTCTGGTCAGATCTAACCACATTACACCATCACTATAACTGTCCTCTGGTCAGATCTAACCACATTACACCATCACTATAACTGTCCTCTGGTCAGATCTAACCACATTACACCAACACTATAACTGTCCTCTGGTCAGATCTAACCACATTACACCACCACTATAACTGTCCTCTGGTCAGATCTAACCACATTACACCATCACTATAACTGTCCTCTGGTCAGATCTAACCACATTACACCATCACTATAACTGTCCTCTGGTCAGATCTAACCACATTACACCAACACTATAACTGTCCTCTGGTCAGATCTAACCACATTACACTACACCACCACTACAACTGTCCTCTGGTCAGATCTAACCACATTACACTAAACCATCACTATAACTGTCCTCTGGTCAGATCTAACCACATTACACTAAACCAACACTATAACTGTCCTCTGGTCAGATCTAACCACATTACACCATCACTATAACTGTCCTCTGGTCAGATCTAACCACATTACACCATCACTATAACTGTCCTCTGGTCAGATCTAACCACATTACACTAAACCAACACTATAACTGTCCTCTGGTCAGATCTAACCACATTACACCACCACTATAACTGTCCTCTGGTCAGATCTAACCACATTACACTAAACCAACACTACAACTGTCCTCTGGTCAGACCTGAGTCAAATACACATCAAACGCTGTGTTTGATTCATGCATTTGAAATACACAGAGTAAACCAAACATTAGGAACACCTTCCTAACATTGAGTTGGACCCCCCCCCCCCCCCCCCCCCCACCCTTTTTGCCCTCAGAAACGCCTCAAATTGTCAGGGCATGGACTCTACAAGGTGTCGAAAGCGTTCCACAGGGATGCTGGCCCATTTTGACTCAACTGTTTCCCACAGTTGTGTTAAGTTGGCTGGATGTCCTTTGGGTGGTGGACCGTTCTTGATACACACAGGAAACTGTTGAATGTGAAAAACCCAGCAGCGTTGCAGTTCTTGACACAAACCGGTACACCTGGCACCTACTACCAAACCCCGTTCAAAGGCACTTCAATGTGTTGTCTTGCCCATTCACCCTCTGAATGGCACACATACACAATCCATGTCTTAATTGTGTCAAGGCTTAAAAATCATTCTTTAACCTGTCTCCTCCTCTTCATCTACACCGATTGAAGTGGATTTAACAAGTGACATCAATAAGAGACCATATCTTTCACCTGAATTCACCTGGTCAGTCTATGTCATGGAAAGAGCAGGTGTTCCTAATGTTTTGTCCACTCAGTGTAGGTTTGATGATACGTGTTATGTGTGGTAGTGGTTTTTTACCATGGAGCAACATTCTGGCCTGGTGATTGTCCTGCACCCCACAGGGCAAAGTGTTGTTGTGGCCTTGTGGAACCATGATGTTATGTCCTTCTGACCGTGGGACAATGGCATTGGGTCCGGTCGACATCTGTGTAGACCTGTCCTGGGTGTCCCCTCTGTCCCTGGTGTCTCTGGACCCTCTGCTGTCCCTGGTGTGGAACTTGATGTCCCTGAAGGGGATGCCCCAGCACTGTGAGGCAGAATGCTGAAGAGACATGTCCTCCTCCTCATCATCCATTGGGAGCCTCAGCGGTAGTCTCCCTACAGGAGAGAGGAGCACTTTAGGACAGGGTGTGTGTGTGAGTGATATAAAGGTCCTCCTCCTCATTAATCAGGAACCTCAGCACTAGTCTCCCTACAAGAGAGAGACATGGGGGGCAACTTTAGTGTGTGACAGAGACATGGGGGGAACTTTAGTGTCTGTGACAGAGACATGGGGGGGAACTTTAGTGTCTGTGACAGAGACATGGGGGGGAACTTTAGTGTCTGTGACAGAGACATGGGGGGGAACTTTAGTGTCTGTGACAGAGACATGGGGGGGAACTTTAGTGTCTGTGACAGAGACATGGTGGGGAACTTTAGTTTCTGTGACAGAGACACGGGGGGGAACTTTAGTGTCTGTGACAGAGACATGGGGGGAACTTTAGTGTCTGTGACAGAGACATGGGGGGGAACTTTAGTGTCTGTGACAGAGACATGGGGGGGAACTTTAGTGTCTGTGACAGAGACATGGGGGGGAACTTTAGTGTCTGTGACAGAGACATGGGGGGGAACTTTAGTTTCTGTGACAGAGACACGGGGGGGAACTTTAGTGTCTGTGACAGAGACATGGGGGGGAACTTTAGTGTCTGTGACAGAGACATGGTGGGGATCTTTAGTTTCTGTGACAGAGACACGGGGGGGAACTTTAGTGTCTGTGACAGAGACATGGGGGGAACTTTAGTGTCTGTGACAGAGACATGGGGGGGAACTTTAGTGTCTGTGACAGAGACATGGGGGGAACTTTAGTGTCTGTGACAGAGACACGGGGGGAACTTTAGTGTCTGTGACAGAGACATGGGGGGGAACTTTAGTTTCTGTGACAGAGACACGGGGGGGAACTTTAGTGTCTGTGACAGAGACATGGGGGGGAACTTTAGTGTCTGTGACAGAGACATGGTGGGGATCTTTAGTTTCTGTGACAGAGACACGGGGGGGAACTTTAGTGTCTGTGACAGAGACATGGGGGGAACTTTAGTGTCTGTGACAGAGACATGGGGGGAACTTTAGTGTCTGTGACAGAGACATGGGGGGGAACTTTAGTGTCTGTGACAGAGACATGGGGGGGAACTTTAGTGTCTGTGACAGAGACACGGGGGGAACTTTAGTGTCTGTGACAGAGACATGGGGGGGAACTTTAGTTTCTGTGACAGAGACACGGGGGGGAACTTTAGTGTCTGTGACAGAGACATGGGGGGGAACTTTAGTGTCTGTGACAGAGACATGGTGGGGATCTTTAGTTTCTGTGACAGAGACACGGGGGGGAACTTTAGTGTCTGTGACAGAGACATGGGGGGAACTTTAGTGTCTGTGACAGAGACATGGGGGGAACTTTAGTGTCTGTGACAGAGACATGGGGGGGAACTTTAGTGTCTGTGACAGAGACATGGGGGGGAACTTTAGTGTCTGTGACAGAGACATGGGGGGAACATAGAGTTACTGTAAATCACGTGGAACATAACTTTGGCGACCAGCAATTCTTGATAACAAAAAGGCAAAGCATTAGTTCTAAAAGAGCTGCTGAACTTGAGGAAGTGGACTTGATGGAATTATTCATCATTAGACATTCATAACAGGTGCAAAAACACATGGTGATGTGTGGTAATACCACACCACAATCACTTATACCACACCACAAAAACACCACCATTTCTCAAAGCCAGTTTAAAATGAGCCTGATTCCTGGAGTTTGTGAGACTTCCCAGTGTATGGGGACCTAGCATAAGCCTGGAAAGGCTGCTCTCAATATGCCATCGCTCATTACACACACACACACACACACACACACACACACACACACACACACACACACACACACACACACACACACACACACACACACACACACACACACACACACACACACACACACACACACACACACACACGCGACAGGCATGCCAACTTCTACTGCACGGTCACAGGGGCTGAGACTGTGAATTGAGCAGAGCTGTTTCTGATAAAAGTGTGAGCCAACAATAGAGTGCCAACAGATCTGGCCCACTTAATGCTACCTAACGCTCCCTTTACCAGGTTGAAACCAGAGTTCCTGCTAAAACTCCAAGCGTCCGCCACACGAAAGCCACAAGCTTCCTGGAGCGGAAAGAAAAACAAAACAAGTTTCACTGCACACTCCCTCGCTCTTTCCCTCCCTCTCCCTCTCTCTCCCCCCCTCCCTCCCTCTCCCTCTCTCTCCCTCCCCCTCCCTCTCTCTCCCCCCCACTCCCTCGCTCTTTCCCTCCCTCTCCCTCTCTCTCCCCCCTCCCTCACTCTCCCTCTCTCTCCCTCCCCCTCCCTCTCTCTCCCCCCCACTCCCTCGCTCTTTCCCTCCCTCTCCCTCTCTCTCCCCCCCTCCCTCCCTCTCCCTCTCTCTCCCTCCCCCTCCCTCTCTCTCCCCCCCACTCCCTTGCTCTTTCCCTCCCTCTCTCTCTCTCTCCCCCCCACCCCGCTATACGGTAAAAAGTCCCGTAAAATGTAGCTCAGATACATTTGCATCTTTGCTCAAATGCATGTAACGCCTGACAACATTCCAGAAATGCCTGGTTATGACATCTAGTCGACAGGGTGACCAAAGTGGTTCCTAAATCGGCTTCTTAAAATGACTCTTTACATATGGATACATGGAGATCACGTTCTGGTCACCATGACAACACTGAGACGGACAACACTGAGACGGACAACACTGAGACGGACAACACTGAGACGGACAACACTGAGACGGACAACACTGAGACGGACAACACTGAGACAGACAACACTGAGACAGACAACACTGAGACAGACAACACTGAGACAACACTGAGACGGACAACACTGAGACGGACAACACTGAGACGGACAACACTGAGACGGACAACACTGAGACAGACAACACTGAGACAGACAACACTGAGACAACACTGAGACAGACAACACTGAGACAGACAACACTGAGACAGACAACACTGAGACAGACAACACTGAGACAGACAACACTGAGACAACACTGAGACAACACTGAGACAACACTGAGACAACACTGAGACAGACAACACTGAGACGGACAACACTGAGACGGACAACACTGAGACGGACAACACTGAGACGGACAACACTGAGACGGACAACACTGAGACAGACAACACTGAGACAGACAACACTGAGACAACACTGAGACAGAACACTGAGACAACACTGAGACAGACAACACTGAGACAGACAACACTGAGACAGACAACACTGAGACAGACAACACTGAGACAACACTGAGACAACACTGAGACAACACTGAGACAACACTGAGACAGACAACACTGAGACAGACAACACTGAGACAGACAACACTGAGACGGACAACACTGAGACAGACAACACTGAGACAGACAACACTGAGACAGACAACACTGAGACAGACAACACTGAGACAGTGATATTATTTAAAATTGTGTCTGTGAGTAACATTTTAATTTATTTTTTATTTCCCCAAATGTTTTAGATTCTGTCATAAAGATGTTCAACGTCATCATTTTTTGTTGTTGTTTTTTTCCATCTTGTAAAATATATACCAACATGCATAAAAATAAAAAATAAATTAAATTTAAATGTATGGCAAACAAAAAGAATTGGCCAAATCATATTGTAATGAAAAAAATGTTTAATTACAATATGATTTGGCCAATTATTTTTGTTTGCCATACATTTAAATTTAATTTATTTTTTTATTTTTTATGCATGTTGGTATATATTTTACAAGACATGGTCACCCTGTGCAGTGTTTCAGCTGGATACCTTTCTTTGGCAGGGTGGTGGCGCAGAGTTACCGTAATGCGTACTTAGGCAAATGATACCCGATGAAGCTCTACTAGGCACTTTCCTATGGTATGCTACAGCAAGCGTAACTTCAGATACTTTCAGATACTATGAACATGGTTACACACACACACACACACACACACACACACACACACACACACACACACACACACACACACACACACACACACACACACACACACACACACACACACACACACACACACACACACACACACACACGCGCGACAGGCATGCCAACTTCTACTGCACGGTCACAGGGGCTGAGACTGCAGAGGAGAGTAGTTCCCTCTGCTGTTCAATCTGTGCACTGGGCCCTCTTCCACATCTCTCTCCCTTTCTCGCTCTCTCTGTCTTCCACATCTCTCTCCCTTTCTCACTCTCTCTGTCTTCCACATCTCTCTCCCTTTCTCGCTGTCTTCCACATCTCTCTCCCTTTCTAGCTGTCTTCCACATCTCTCTCCCTTTCTCACTCTCTCTGTCTTCCACATCTCTCTCCCTTTCTCACTCTCTCTGTCATCCACATCTCTCTCTCTTTCTCACTCTCTCTGTCTTCCACATCTCTCTCCCTTTCTCGCTCTCTCTGTCTTCCACATCTCTCTCTCTTTCTAGCTGTCTTCCACATCTCTCTCCCTTTCTCTCTGTCTTCCACATCTCTCTCTCTTTCTCGCTCTCTCTGTCTTCCACATCTCTCTCCCTTTCTAGCTGTCTTCCACATCTCTCTCCCTTTCTCTCTGTCTTCCACATCTCTCTCCCTTTCTCTCTGTCTTCCACATCTCTCTCCCTTTCTCGCTCTCTCTGTCTTTCACATCTCTCTCCCTTTCTAGCTGTCTTCCACATCTCTCTCCCTTTCTCGCTCTCTCTGTCTTTCACATCTCTCTCCCTTTCTAGCTGTCTTCCACATCTCTCTCTCTTTCTCACTCTCTCTGTCTTCCACATCTCTCTCTCTTTCTCGCTCTCTCTGTCTTCCACATCTCTCTCCCTTTCTCGCTCTCTCTGTCTTCCACATCTCTCTCTCTTTCTCACTCTCTCTGTCTTCCACATCTCTCTCTCTTTCTCCCTCTCTCTGTCTTCCACATCTCTCTCCCTTTCTCGCTCTCTCTGTCTTCCACATCTCTCTCCCTTTCTCGCTCTCTCTGTCTTCCACATCTCTCTCCCTTTCTCACTCTCTCTGTCTTCCACATCTCTCTCTCTTTCTCGCGCTCTCTGTCTTCCACATCTCTCTGCCTTTCTAGCTGTCTTCCACATCTCTCTCCCTTTCTCGCTCTCTCTGTCTTCCACATCTCTCTCCCTTTCTAGCTGTCTTCCACATATCTCTCCCTTTCTCGCTCTCTCTGTCTTTCACATCTCTCTCCCTTTCTCTCTGTCTTCCACATCTCTCTCTCTTTCTCGCTCTCTCTGTCTTCCACATCTCTCTCCCTTTCTCGCTCTCTCTGTCTTCCACATCTCTCTCCCTTTCTCGCTCTCTCTGTCTTCCACATCTCTCTCCCTTTCTCGCTCTCTCTG
This sequence comes from Salvelinus namaycush, assembly GCF_016432855.1. NCBI lineage: Eukaryota > Metazoa > Chordata > Actinopteri > Salmoniformes > Salmonidae > Salvelinus > Salvelinus namaycush. The sequence continues at coordinate 36,118,423 of NC_052335.1, forward strand.
TCTTTCACATCTCTCTCCCTTTCTCTCTGTCTTCCACATCTCTCTCTCTTTCTCGCTCTCTCTGTCTTCCACATCTCTCTCCCTTTCTCACTCTCTCTGTCTTCCACATCTCTCTCCCTTTCTTGCTCTCTCTTTCTTCCACATCTCTCTCTCTTTCTCGCTCTCTCTGTCTTCCACATCTCTCTCCCTTTCTCGCTCTCTCTGTCTTCCACATCTCTCTTCCTTTCTCGCTCTCTCTGTCTTCCACATCTCTCTCCCTTTCTCACTCTCTCTGTCATCCACATCTCTCTCTTTCTCACTCTCTCTGTCTTCCACAACTCTCTCTGTCATCCACATCTCTCTCTTTCTCGCTCTCTCTGTCTTCCACATCTCTCTCTCTTTCTCACTCTCTCTGTCATCCACATCTCTCTCGTTCACACTCTCTCTGTCTTCCACATCTCTCTGTCTCTTCCACCTCTTTATTGCCAGAAGGTAAAGGCGCAAGGTGGGCTGTATACCCAGGCACCTGCTGTTGTGACAGGCTATGGGAGAATGCGGTAAAAGAGCATCATTGGCACAGCCTGTCTAAATGTGTGTATTTTCTAATTACCATGAAATTGGTTTAATTTTTTTTAAATAATTCCTAATCATGTCTAATTATTGGATATGAAATAGGTTACAATCTAAAAAAAAATGGCTTTTAAAAACGTTTTTCTTCATAATTCAAAGTCATCCTAGAAATCGGGGTGAATTTGGGGGCATGTGGTGCTAGTCTGGGGAACCACATTAGCCTACATTCATCTGTTGAGGCAACCTGGACTCAGGGGTAGACGTAACATAGTAAATGTATATCCGGGACACTCAAATTAGTATGATATGTTACATTTCGTATAGTATGTATTCATTTGTGGATGTCCATTACCCATTAACTTCTTGCGACTACAGGGGGTGCTGTTCCGAATTAGCATTTTGTCGTCTCCAAATTAAACTGCCTAGTACTCAATTCTTGCTCGTACAATATGCATATTATTAATTCTATTGGATAGAAAACACTTTCTAGTTTCATACAAAGTTGGAATGATGTCTGTGGGTGACCCAGAACTCTTTCTACAGCGAAATCCATGACAGACAGTGAAAGGTCTGAGAGCGAAGCTCTGATTTCAGATCAGTTTTAAAAGTCTGTGTATATCCTATGGAACGACACGAACTGCACCCGCCTTCCCCTGGATGTCAGTAACCAATGAGAAGTGGAATGGGCCTTCTGCGTAGCTCTCAGAGGTTATAAAGGACCAAGGAGTGAGGGTAGCCCCCCTTTCGACGCTCGCCTTTACGCAGGAAGACACCTCCGGATGCCATTTTCAAAGGCTCGGTTATCAACGTAAAATGTATCCGTCTGTAATTTAATTCGATATAGGACTTAGAAACATCATAAGGTAGTTAATTTAAACCGTTTTATAGCAATTTATATCCGTTTAGTGCGATTTTGATGCATTTCTATGTGAAGCACCGGGCACATTTCGGGGTCCCGGTCGAACGTTAGCGGGCATTTAGACGGACAAAGGACATCTTTCGACCAAAAGAAGATTAAACCCAAGAAAGAATACATTGCCCAAGAATCTGATGGAAGAACAGCTCAAAGTAAGCAATATTTAATATGATAAATCGTTGTTCTGTCGAAATATTTTAAACGCATATTTCGCCATTTTGTTTGTTATCGCGTCACTTGGCGAACCCTGTATTGAAAAGTAAGGATAATTTTAAAAATGTAAGTCAGCGGTTGCATTAAGAACTAATTTGTCTTTCGATTCCTGTCAACCCTGTATTTTTTAGTCAAGTATATGATTAGCTTTCAATTAAACTAGATCACTCTGATAGATGACGTCAGACATATTGAGGCTTGATTTCCTAGTATTTTTATTGTGTAACCACGGTTTTGTATGGCTAAATATGCACCTTTTCGAACAAACTGTATATGTATGTTGTAAAATGATGTTACAGGAGTGTCATCGGAAGAATTCTGAGAAGGTTAGTGAAAAAATTAATATATTTTGGCGATGATAACGTTATAGCTCCCTTTGCCTTGAATTCATGCTCTACTAACGTTTGTACATGTGGTATGCTAACTTATCGATTTATTGTGTTTTCGCTGAAAAACGCTTAGAAAATCTGAAATATGGTCTGAAATCACAAGAACTGTGTCTTTCCATTGCTATGCTTTGTCTATTTTTATGAAATGTTTTATGATGAGTAAATTGGTCATACACGTTGCTCTATCTAGTAATTCTAGTCGATTTGTGATGGTCGGTGCAATTGTAAACTGTGATTTCTACCTGAAATATGCACTTTTTTCTAACAACACCTATCCTATACCATAAATATGTTATCAGACTGTCATCTGATGAGTTTTTTTCTTGGTTTGTTGCTATCAATATCTTAGTTTAGCCGAATTGGTGATAGCTAGTGGTGGAGAGAGAAAATGGTGGACAAAGAAAGATGGTGTATTTTGCTAACGTGGTTAGCTAATAGATTTACATATTGTGTCTTCCCTGTAAAACATTTTAAAAAACAGAAATGATGGGTTTATTCACAAGATCTGTATCTTTCATCTGGTGTCTTGGACTTGTGATTTAATGATATTTAGATGCTACTATTTACTTGTGAAGCTATGCTAGCGATGCTAATCAGTGTGGGGGGGGTGGGGGGTGATCCCGGATACGGGGTTGATACTCGTGAAAGGTTTTAAGTAGATGTTACGAATTACAATTTGTTATGATATGTTACTAATGGCAAAATCGTACAATATGAATTTGGAAACGTACGATATGCTACAAATTCCAATTTGTTGTGGCTAATGTTAGCTAGGTGGCTAAAGCTAACATGCTAAATAGTTGCTAAGTAGCTAAAAAAGTAGTAAGTAGTTTCAAAGTTGCTAATTATATATATTTTTTAAATGTTGAACGTGATAAAATTTGAACACACAAACTTTGGCTTGCTAGACATTAGCGTTACATGCTTACCCATCCACCCCAACAAACTACACTACTTGTGTTTTTGCTTATTTGGATAGGGATGAGTACAAACACATTGACACATTGAACAAACAATGGTCTGATGCATTTCACTATAGTGTTTCTAGCTCACGCCCCCAAAAAATAAAAATCAACACTCGTCCTTAGATGGACTTTAATGGAAAAATAAAAATAAATTACATAATCAAACAATTATAATAAAATAACACACCGTAGTTCATACATGATTGTACTGTTGGAGCTGTAGCAACCAGTGTTGGGCGTTTCTTTCGAATGTACTAAACATGTTATAACAGATTATGTTCTTCTGATAAGAGTGTTCCGTGCATGTTCTCCTCTGAAGGTATAGGACTGGCCTATAGCGGTTTTATATAGAGGGACCCTGCAGTTTCCCCTGGTGGACAATCCAGTCCGTTGCAGCTTCTGGTCAGGGATTCAGGGGAAGACCATCGAGACACTTAAAGACAGGCTTCACGTTTGCAAATCTGATGAAGTGTTCAAAGCTTTGTACATTGTACTTTTTTCATGATGTGACAGCGATGTGCTATGGGTCCAGTATTTTCAGCGCACTATATCATACTAATTTGAGTGTCCCGGATTTATGTTTACTATGTTATGTACATTTACGTAATTTAGTTGACGCTCTCATCCATAGTGACTTACAGGAACAATTTAGGTTAAGTGACTTGCTCAAGGGCACATCAACAGATTCCCCCCTCTAATCGGCTCAGAGATTCGAACCAAGCTCTTAACCGCGATGCTACCTGCCGCCCAACATGTCTAGTCTATGAGACCAGGCTGGTTGAGGTTCGCGTGGCAGACAGGCTGCCATGGGCCATCACTCTGGCAAGTAAACAAACCGTTTATGGTTCTGAGAGCGAAGCAAACTGCAAATATGTTATAACGTGATACTGACGTACGATAAACATAATGTCGTGTAAATTACCTATTGATTTAGCTTTGAACATTGTAGCGAAAACAATGAATGACAGTGAATGACTTGCGGCACACTCTTGAAAGTACACACACACACACTGCAATGGTTAATGATGAGGAAAACGTCATTAATTTATCCCGTGCCGCGAAATCATTCCCATCTCAATTTGATATCAGTCGCGCGAGTTGGGACGCCCAACTCCCTTGTTGTCGGGTTTTTATCAATTCCAGACATAAATCCAAAACATTCTTACTAAATGTGAACCACAGCACAAAATGTAATCTAAAATCTGATTTTTCTAAACAACAGTGATGTGTGGAAACAAGCAGAACAACGGATCCGCACTTTCATTCTATTCAGTCACTCAATCAATTAATTATCCGCCAAAATAGGCTACTTTTCATTGATTCAAAAATGCATTAATTAAATCCTTTAATTAAAGGCCCTCCTTGATTGCGCTGCCTGGAGGCTATTTTACTGTAAACAGAAAGCGGTTGACAGACAATCCATCACACACACACACACACACACACACACACACACACACACACACACACACACACACACACACACACACACACACGCACGCACACACAACCCGATGACCGGGCATTTTCACCGCATTTGTTTACAAACTGGGTGACCCGGCAGCGCACTGACAACTTCAACCAAAATCTACAAATGTAATTTTATAAACAACCCTACAAACTGAATCATATGTAGGACTCACCGCCAAAATGTAAGTTACTTCCGTTGTGATTGGTGGTATCTTGTCAACTTGCCGTTAGTGATTCTCCAGAATTGAACAGAGCTCTGTATCCTTCAACCTCTTGCATTACAGTCTCTCAGATGAATGTTTGCAGTTTCTGTACAAGTGTTTTTTTCTCTCTCTGTCAAGTACCAGTGAGAAATCGGTCCGCCCAGACAAGGCGAATAAAATATGTAAATAAAATCTCTTAAAGTGACAGTCCATCAATTTGTTGCTGCCTTGCCATCACGCAAAACCCATGTCAATATAAACACTATTTCGTGATTTATTAGCTTTCTTACATATTATTATTATTATTATTATTTTATTTAACCTTTTTTTTAACTAGGCAAGTCAGTTAAGAACTTAAGAACAAATTCTTATTTACAATGACAGCCTAGGAATAGTGGGTTAATTGGTCTAGGAACAGTGGGTTAACTGGTCTAGGAACAGTGGGTTAACTGGTCTAGGAATAGTGGGTTAATTGCCTTGTTCAAGGGGCAGAACGACAGATTATTGTGGAGCTTGCAAAGCAAAATCTCCCAGTTACAACTTCAACATACATCTTCTTATTATTATTCTGTAGCACTCAACTCCTATGTTGTTTAGGCTGAAATGTTAAATTTTTAAAAATACCTTTTATACTTTTCAAGTTATTCATTTAGTTTTGTCCTTTTTTTGGTCAATCTTCATTCACTGTCACGGCATTTCCTCGACATTCTAAAGCTCCCCATTGTGACTTCGTCACTTCCAACATTCCATTCACTGTAAATGCAATAACGCAACATGTAACACAAATCAGTGAACTCTGACCCCTTTGCAACAACTTAGACTAAAAATGTAGAGCAATACGACATTTTCGTCTACTTCTCTGCTATTCAAATGCGGTCACGGAACAACAATATCTGCAACGGATCAAACGGTACCGTTGTTTTCGTAACCGCATCAACAACATTTTCTTAACATTTAATTTTTTTTTGCAAACAACCGCCGTTTTGAACACTTCCCTAACAAGTTAGAAAACTTTTTTACATTTAGTCCACTACCACAAAAATATTTTTTAAAGAGCTTTATAAAGCCCCACAACTTGTAAACTTACAATCAAATGATTATTATTATTCCGCTCCCACTCTAGAGCTTAAACGTTTTAAGCTATTAACATGAAACCAACTGCCAAATGTCCAGACCGTCCCAACTCAGAATGCTTGAGAAAATATTTTTGATAGCATTTATACTTTTTGAACTATACAAATATTTAAATGAGCCCCCAATGCATTTCAATGGGGGAAAAAAGACCATAGAGTTGAATGGTATATTTAAAAAATAATAATAATACATCTAGACCTATCTCCTCTTTCACCGTTTAAGTTATCAGCTCCAAACCATTGTGCAGATGTTAAGACTGGCCTAATTTAGATTGGTCGTCAAATCAGTTTTTATATTATGTATACTTTTTTTGAACTATAACGCTTTAAATTTGCATAAATTAAGATGAGTTTAAATCACGTGAATACAGGGGTAGCTTTTCAAAATGCCAATTAAGCTACAAGACCAACTTGAAAACATTCAGGCTATCCCAACGTCAAATTCAAACAAACTTTTATCAACTATAACTTTATAAATGTGCATAAAATAATTTAACAACGGTAACTCTTGAACCGTTCAAGCAAGAGACACCAAACACATTTTCACATGGTTTAGGCAACCTAACTTCAAAATCTTTTGAATATTTATCAACTATAACTATATAAATGTGCTTACATTTGCATAATATAACTCTTCAGCCTTTCAAGCTTGAGAAACCAAACCAACGTAATCATTTTCAGGCTATCCTAACTTCCAATTCTTAAAAACGTTGATAAACTATAACTATATAAATCTGCATAAACTTCAAAAATTTGAATAAAATAACTTGCCAAAAGTAACTCTTGAACCGTTCGAGCTAAAGACACCAAACCAGCTTTTTCATGTTCAGGCTATTTAGTACATTCAAAAACGTTTATAAACACATTTATAAACCGTGGTATTGACCATAAATTAGCCTAAAACCTCATAGATTCAATTAAAAAAATAAGAACAGTGGTAGACATTTTAAATGCTGCCGTTCTTTAACCATTTCAGCTACGAGCATTAAAACAACATTACGATTTAAAAAACTTTGAAACAAGCTAGCAAGCACACCTTCACTAGTAACCCTGCTATTGGCCCAATATGAATAACTCACTAGTAACCCTGCTATTGGCCCAATATGAATAATTCACTAGTAACCCTGCTATTGGCCCAATATGAATAATTCACTAGTAACCCTGCTATTGATCTAATATGAACAATTCACCATTACATCTGTCAAAGAGATTTATTTTCAAGGTTTGTTTTGCTGAATACATATGTTATGCTGCATGTCCCCTTGAAGAGATCATTAATCTTCCTATAACATTAAAATGGAGACGCATAACCTGCCAATCAAATGCTTTGTTATGGTCCCAACTCTTGTTTCTCCTATCGAGACAAATGGAGGAGAAAATAGACATGTGACTGTTGTCTCTCAGCTGATATAACCACTACTACGCAAAACCCAATGATGTTATGTGATGTGATGTTTTATGATGTTATGTGATGTTATATGATGTCATGTGATGTTATGTGATGTTATATGATGTTATATGATGTTATGTTATGTTATGTTATATGATGTTATATGATGTTATGTGATGTTATGTTATATTATGTTATATGATGTTATGTGATGTTATATGATGTTATGTGATGTGATGTTATATGATGTGATGTTATGTTATGTTATGTGATGTTATATGATGTTATGTTATGTGATGTGATGTTATATGATGTTATATGATGTTATATGATGTTATATGATGTTATATGATGTTATATGATGTTATATGTGATGTTATATGATGTTATGTGATGTTATATGATGTTTTGATGTTTTTTTTTATTTGTTTTTATGTTGTTTTTATGTTATTATGGGCTCCGATGTAACAGTAGACTAGTTCTCACGTAGAAGAGGGTGGGCATCCGGATGGTACAGTAGACAGTCTACGCTAGAGGGTGGGCATCTGGATGGTTACAGTAGACTAGTTTTCACGTAGAGGGTGGGCATCTGGATGGTACTAGGACTAGTTCTCACGTAGAGGAGGGGCATCCGGATGGTACAGTTAGACGTGCTCAGTAGAGGTGGCATCGAGTACGTAGACTGTCCATAGTGGGTGATCGCGATGACATGCATCTCCGAGACGTGGTGATGACAGTAGATTCTAGTAGAGCTGCTCAATGGCACGTAGACTGTACGTAGGGTAGGCCGAGCAGTACTTCGTATGTATCCACTAACGTAGACTAGTTTCTCACGTAGAGGGGTGGGCATCTGATGGTACAGTAGACTAGTTCTCACGTAGGAGGGGTGGGCATCCGGATGGTAACAGTAGACTATTTCTCCACGTAGAGGGGTGGGCATCCTGGTATGGTACAGTAACTAGTTCTCACATAGTGGGGTGGCATCTGGATGGTACAGTAGACTAGTTCTCTACGTAGAGGGGTGGGCATCTGGATGGTACAGTAGACTAGTTCTCACGTAAGGGGTGGGCATCGGGGGGATGGTACAGTAGGACTAGTTCTCACTGTAGAGTGGTATGCATCCGGATGTGCTACAGTAGACTCTTTTCTCACGTAGAGGGTGGGCATCCGGATGGTACAGTAGACTAGTTCTCACGTAGAGGGGTGGGCATCTGGATGGACAGTAGACTAGTTCTCACGTAGAGGGGTGGTCATCTGGCATGACAGTAGACTAGTTCTCACGTAGAGGGTGGCATCCAGGGGAGGGGGTGGCGGATGGTACGTAGACTAGTTCCTCATGTAAGGGGTGGGCATCCGCGTACAGTAGACTAGTTTCAACGTAGAGGGGTGGGCATCCGGATGGTAAAGTAACTAGTTCTCATATAGTGGGGGTGGGCATTCTGGATGTGTACAGTAACTAGTTCTCACGTAGAGGGTGGGCATCCGGATGGTACAGTAGACTAGTTCTCCATAGAGGGGTGGGCATCCAGATGGTACAGTAGACTATGTTCTCACGTAGAGGGGTGGGCATCCGGATGGTACAGTATACTAGTTCTCACGTAGAGGGGGTGGGCATCTGGATGGTACAGTAGTACTAGTTCTCTTCACGTAGAGGGTTGGGCTCTGGATGGTACAGTACTAGTTTCTCACATAGAGGGGTGGGCATCCGGAGGTACAGTAGACTATGTTTCACGTAGAGGGGTGGGCATCCGGATGGTACAGTAGACTAGTTCTCACGTAAGAGGGTGGGTATCCGGATGGTCAGTAACTAGTTCTCACGTAGAGGTGTGGCATCCGTATAGTACAGTAGACTAGATCTCACTTAGAGGGGTGGCATCTGGATGGTACAGTAGACTAGTTTCCAGTAGAGGGGTAGGCATCCCGGATGGTAACAGTAGACTAGTTCTCACGTAGAGAGTGGGCATCCGGATGGTACAGTAACTAGTTCCGTAGAGGGGTAGGTCATCTGGATGGTACAGAGACTAGTTTTCACGTAGAGGGTAGGCATCTGGATGTACAGTGACTAGTTCTCACGTAGAGGGGTAGGCATCTGGATGGTACAGTAGACTAGTTCTCACGTAGAGGGGTGGGCATCCTGGATGGTTCAGTAGACATTTCTCACGTAGTAGGGGTAGGCATCCGATGGTACAGTAGACTAGTTCGCACTAGAGGGGTGGGCATCTGGATGGTACAGTAGACTATTTTTTCTCACGTAGAGGGGTGGGCATCCGGTATGGTAAAGTAGACTAGTTCTCACGTAGAGGGGTGGGCATCTTATGGTACAGTAGACTAGTTCTCACGTAGAGGTGGGCATCTGGATGGTACAGTAGACTAGTTCGCACGTAGAGGGTGGGCATCCGGATGGTACAGTAGACTTTTCTCACGTAGGGGGTAGGCATCTGGATGTACAGTAGACTAGTTTCTCTCACGTAAAAGGGGTGGGCATCCGGATGGTACAGTAGACTAGTTCTCACGTAGAGGGGTGGGCATCCGGATGGTACAGTAGACTATTCTCACGTAGAGGTGGTGGGCATCTGGATGGTACAGTAGACTAGTTTCTCACGTGGGGGTGGGGCATCCGGATGGTACAGTAGACAGTTCTCACTTAGAGGGGTTGGGCATCTGGATGGTACAGTAGACTAGTTCTCACGTAGAGGGTGGGCATCTGGATGTACAGTAGACTAGTTTTCAGTAGAGGGGTGGGCATCTGGATGGTACGTAGACTGTTCTCACGTAGAGGGTGGGCATCCGGATGGTACAGTAGACTAGGTTCTCACGTAGAGGGGTGGGCAATCCGGATGGTACAGTAGACTAGTTCTCACGTAGAGGGGTGGGCATCTGGATGGTACAGTAGACTAGTTCTCACGTAGAGGGGTGGGCATCTGGATGGTACAGTAGACTAGTTCTCACGTAGAGGGGTAGGCATCCGGATGGTACAGTAGACTAGTTCTCCACGTTGAGGGGTGGGCATCTGGATGTGACAGTAGACTAGTTCTCACGTTGAGGGTGGGCATCCGGATGGTACAGTAGACTAGTTCTCACGTAGAGGGTGGGCTACCGGATGGTACAGTAACTAGTTCTCACGTAGAGGGGTGGGCATCCGCGATGGTACAGTAGACTAGTTCTCACTAGAGGGGGTAGGCATCTGGATGGTACAGTAGACTAGTTCTCAACGTAGAGGGGGTGGGCATCCGGATGGTACAGTAGACTAGTTCTCACGTAGAGGGGGCATCCGGATGGTACTAGACTAGTTCTCCGTTAGGGGTGGGCATCGGATGGTACAGTAGACTAGTTCTCAGTAGAGGGTGGGCATCCGGATGGTACAGTAGACTAGTTCTCACGCTAGAGGGGTGGCATCTGGATGGTACAGTAAGACTAGTTCTCCGTAGAGGGTGTGGGCATCTGGATGGTTACAGTAGACTAGTTTCTCACGTTAGAGGGTGGGCATCTTGTGGTACAGTAGACTAGTTTCTCACGTAAGGGGTGGGCATCCGGATGGACAGTAGACTAGTTCTCACGTAGAGGGGTGGCATCCGGATGGTAACAGTAGACTAGTTTTCCACGCGTAGAGGGGTGGGCATCCGGATGGTACAGTAGACTAGTTCTCACGTAGAGGGGTGGGCATCCGGATGGTACAGTAGACTAGTTCTCACATAGAGGGGTGGGCATCTGGATGGTACAGTAGACTAGTTCTCACGTAGAGGGGTGGGCATCCGGATGGTACAGTAGACTAGTTCTCACATAGAGGGGTGGCATCTGTGGTACAGTAGATATTCTCACTAGAGGGTGGGCATCGGATGGTACAGTAGACTAGTCTCACTAGAGGGTGGGGCATCCTGGATGGTACAGTAGACTAGTTCTCACGTAGAGGGGTGGGCATCGGATGGTACAGTACTAGTTCCACGTAGAGGGGTGGGCATCCGGATGGTACAGTAACTATTTCTCACATAGAGGGGTGGGCAGTGATGGTACAGTAGACTAGTTCTCACGTAGAAGGGGTGGGGCATCGAGGTACAGTAGACTAGTTCTCACATAAGGGTGGGCATCTGGATGGTAACATAGACTAGTTCTCACGTAGAGGGCGTGGGCAATCGGATGGTACAGTAGACTAGTTCTCACGTAGAGGGTGTGGAATCTGGATGGTACAGTAGACTAGTTCTCACTATACAGGGGTGGGCATCTGGATGGTACAGTAGACTAGTTCTCACATAAGGGGTGTGGCATCTGGATGGTACAGTAGAACTAGTTCTCACGTAGAGGGGTGGGCATCCGGATGGTACAGTAGACTAGTTCTCACTAAAGGTTTGGGCATCTGGATGGTACAGAGACTAGTTTCTCCACATAAAGGGGTGGGCATCTGGATGGTACAGTAGACTAGTTCTTCACGTAGAGGGGGTGGGCATCGGATGTTACAGTAGACTAGTTCTCACGTAGAGGGGTGGGATCCGGATGGTACAGTAGATAGTTCTCACGTAGAGGGGTGGGCATCCGGATGGTAACAGTAATAGTTTCTCACTTAGAGGGGTGGGCATCCGCATGGTACAGTAGACTAGTTTCTCCGTAAGGGGGTAGCATCTGGATGTACAGTAGACTAGTTCTCACGTAGAGGGGGTGGCATCTCTCGTAGAGTGGTACAGTAGACTAGTTCTCACGTAGAGGGGTGGGCATCCGATGGTACAGTAGACTAGTTCTCACGTAGAGGGGTGGGATCCGGATGGTACAGTAGACTAGTTCTCCACGTAGAGGGGTGGGCATCCGATGGTACAGTAGACTAGTTCTCACGTAGAGGGGTGGGCATCCGGATGGTACAGTAGACTAGTTCTCACGTAGAGGGGTGGGCATCTGGATGGTACAGTAGACTAGTTCTCACGTAGAGGGGTGGGCATCTGGATGGTACAGTAGACTAGTTCTCACGTAGAGGGGTAGGCATCCGGATGGTAACAGTAGACTAGTTCTCACGTAGAGGGTGGGCATCCGGATGGTACAGTAGACTAGTTCTCCCGTGAGGGGTGGGCATCCGATGGTACAGTAGACTAGTTCTCCACGTAGAGGGGTGGGCATCCGGATGGTACAGTAGACTAGTTCTCACGTAGAGGGTGGGCTCTGGATGGTACAGTAGACTAGTTCTCACGTAGAGGGGTGGGCATCTGGATGGTACAGTAGACTAGTTCTCACATAGTGGGGTGGGCATCTGGATGGTACAGTAGACTAGTTCTCACATAGAGGGGTGGGCATCCGGATGGTACAGTAGACTAGTTCTCACGTAGAGGGGTGGGCATCTGGATGGTACAGTAGACTAGTTCTCACGTAGAGGGGTGGGCATCCGGATGGTACAGTAGACTAGTTCTCACGTAGAGGGGTGGGCATCCGGATGGTACAGTAGACTAGTTCTCACATAGTGGGGTGGGCATCTGGATGGTACAGTAGACTAGTTCTCACGTAGAGGGGTAGGCATCCGGATGGTACAGTAGACTAGTTCTCACATAGAGGGGTGGGCATCTGGATGGTACAGTAGACTAGTTCTCACGTAGAGGGGTGGGCATCTGGATGGTACAGTAGACTAGTTCTCACGTAGAGGGGTGGGCATCTGGATGGTACAGTAGACTAGTTCTCACATAGAGGGGTGGGCATCTGGATGGTACAGTAGACTAGTTCTCACATAAAGGGGTGGGCATCTGGATGGTACAGTAGACTAGTTCTCACGTAGAGGGGTGGGCATCCGGATGGTACAGTAGACTAGTTCTCACATAAAGGGGTGGGCATCTGGATGGGTACAGTAGACAGTTCTCAACATAAGGGGTGGGGCAGCGGATGGTACAGTAGACTAGTTCTCACGTAGAGGGGTGGGCATCTGGATGGTACAGTAGACTAGTTCTCACGTAGAGGGGTTGGGCATCCGGATGGTACAGAGACTAGTTCTCACATAAAGGGGGTAGGCATCTGGATGGTACAGTAGACTAGTTCTCACGTAGAGGGGTGGGCATCTGGATGGTACAGTAGACTAGTTCTCACGTAGAGGGGTGGGCATCTGGATGGTACAGTAGACTAGTTCTCACGTAGAGGGGTGGGCATCCGGATGGTACAGTAGACTAGTTCTCACGTAGAGGGGTGGGCATCCGGATGGTACAGTAGACTAGTTCTCACGTAGAGGGTGGGCTCGGATGTACAGTAGACTAGTTTCTCACGTAGGGGGTGGCATCGGATGGTACAGTAGACTATGTCTCAACGGAACATACAAAATTTGGTCTTCCATATTACCAGTAGGAGTCACTGTTCAGGCAGGAATCGTTGGACTGTGGATTCACATTTTATTACATTCCTCTTTATTTAGGTTGATGGCCTGACGTTGATTAAAAGACCTTGATTCAAACATACACATTTTCTAGCAACATTGAAACAAGGTCGAATAACAAATAATCAAAATTTGAAATTCAACATCATTTTCAACCACCCAAATATATTGTATATTGAATATAGGATGATCATGTTTTTTTAATCATTTCCGTGTGAAATTTTCAACGCAATTTCAATGTATACATAGTTCGAATGATAATGTTGAAATTAGATTGATGTAACAACCTGTTAGTCATGTTAAGTCAACGTATTTAAGCCTTGCCCATCTGGTCTCCACGCAGGCTCAAGCAAATGGTCAAAGTACTTGAAAGAAAACAGATACCATTGTAATCCAGTTGTGGAGTCGACACATTGACTTGGCCAGGTGGAGTCGACACATTGACTTGGCCAGGTGGAGACAACACATTGACTCTCGGCCAGGTGGAGACAACACATTGACTTGGCCAGGTGGAGACAACACATTGACTTGGCCAGGTGGAGACAACACATTGACTTGGCCAGGTGGAGACAACACATTGACTTGGCCAGGTAGAGACAACACATTGACTTGGTCAGGTGGAGACAACACATTGACTTGGCCAGGTGGAGACAACACATTGACTTGGCCAGGTAGAGACAACACATTGACTTGGCCAGGTAGAGACAACACATTGACTCGGCCAGGTGGAGTCGACTTGGTTCAGCTGTAAAAAAAAGAATGGACCAGCAAAGCTCTCCTCTCTGACTCTCTGGCCCTTTGACCTCTGACCTCTGGCTCTCTGGCCTCCTGACCTGGCATCGGTCACCCTGCACAAAGCAATAAGCACAGTATCAGTCTGTTGGAGGAATTAAGTCAGTAAATCATAGAACTATCTGGCTATGGAAGTCAGGCAGGTCAGTCAAGCAGAGAGGAAAGCACCAGCCAACCTGTAAGGAGAGAGGAGAGCTGGGTTAGAGTTTATCTCTCTCTTTATCTGGGTTAGAGTTTATCTCTCTCTCCCCATCTCCCCTTATTCTCTCCCCCTTATCCCACCTACCCTCTCTCTCTCTCTCCCCGTTATCGCTCTCCCCCCATCTCCCCTTACTCTCTCCCCCTTATCCCATCCACCCTCTCTCTCTCTCTCTCCCCGGTATCTCTCTCTCCCCATCTCCCCTTACTCTCCCCCCCTTATCCCACCCCCCCTCTCTCTCTCTCCTCCACATTACTCTCTCTCTTCTCCCACTATCCCACCCACCCACCCACCCTCTCTCTCTCTTCCCATTATCCACCCACTCACCCACCCACCCTCTCTCTCTTTCTCTCTCTCTCTCCCGGGTGAGATCTCTGCCAGTTGTTGGCTGTTTTATCCTTCAGACACAAATGACGAGCAGGGCGTGATAAGTAACATTTGGTTTTATCAGCGAAACCAAACCCAAACACAATTTTACTGTCCTTCTCTTCCACTCTCAGTTTGTATCAGTTTGAATCTCCCCTGAACAATACGTAGCCAATGAACTTTGAACCCGTTTCACTAGTTACACAACCCGTGGGCAGTGAAAGTAAAAGTCTGTCTGGCATAGTAATGAGAGTGTAGTACACTACCA